>NC_022034.1:31489874-31508715 GCF_000317375.1 Microtus ochrogaster | reverse complement strand
ACATCTCAGTTGATAGAGCTATGCTCCCTCAGGGACTGTGTACACCTCACTCAGCTGATAGAGCTGTGCTCCCTCAGGGACTGCATACATCTCAGCTGATAGAGCTGTGCTCCCTCAGGGACTGTGTACACCTCACTCAGCTGATAGTGTTGTGCTCTTTTGAATGAGGGGACCGCTTGTTCATCCCAGCCACCCAGAACCAAAATAATCACACAGAAACTATATTAATTAAAACACTGTTTGGCCCATTAGCTGTAGCTTCTTATTGGCTAACTCCTATATCTTAATTTAACCCATTTTTATCAATCTGTATATCACGATGAGATCGTGGCCTACTAGCAAAGTTTCAGCATATCTACCTCTGGCTTTGGATCCATGGCATCTCTGACTCTGCCTTCTTTCTTCAAGCATTCAGTTCCACCTTCCCCACCTACATAAGTTCTGCCCCATCAAAAGGCCAAGGCAGTTTCTTTATTCATTAATGGTAATTACAGCACATAGAGGGGACTCCCACATCACCTCCCCTTTTCTGTTTAAATAAAAAAGAAGGCTTTAACGTTAACATAGTAAAATTACATATAACAAAACAGGTATCAAGCAAGAATTACAGTTACAATATTTATATCTATACCATAGCTAAGCAAAACTATATAACTATCTATTCTTCAACTCCATTAAAGACTCCAGAAGGATATATTATTACCTAAGTAAACAGTAAGTTCATTTAAAGCAACTTCCAAAACTAGAATTGACAGAGACTTCTCGCTGCCTGGACAGTCACCCAAAGTTCTTCTGTACTGTAGGGGCATCCATCTTTAGCCTACATGCCCATAGTATCCAGCATACTTTTCCACAAAGCAGGAAATTTCAAAGAGAGTTCTACCTATACTGGCAGTTTGTCAGTCACTTTCTACTGTATCCTGCAGAATATTTAGCAGACTCTTTCATGAAGCAGGAACCCTGAAGCACTTTCTCACCTTTAGGCAAGTTCATCAGTCATTTCTCTGCAGGTACTGTATGTCCAGTTAAGCAGTCCAGGCAAGAGCAGTTTCTTGTTCAAATGGCTAACCAACTCCATAAGGAGCCTCTTCAGTGCCCATCATCCTCTTGAAGTAGCTTGGTGCTGCCAGGAACAGATGTGTCTCACTGTCATGAAAAGTTCTAAACATTTTAAATGCCATATTCTGAAGGTCTGAAAGATTTGGAAAATACCTAACTGACTGATATAATGACTATGAGCTTCACTATTATTGATGACTATTAACCTATATTTCTTAATTATACATTGTATTTTTAAATGAACAAAGACAATACCTTAAGGGCAGAAATATACACATACAGTATAACAAAATTTACCTTAAATTTGTATCAATAAAGCAAGATCCATATCAATGCTAATCTCTATAGCATATCCCCTTTAAGTGTAAAAGAACATTTACAAACAATATTTGGGAATATGGGCGTAGTTCTGTCCATACTGCTTCTTGCTGTTTGGGGGCAGTGTTAATCAGGTTTTTTTCATGGTGTATCCTGTGTACTAGGTTCATCTCAGTCAGCAGTTGGGTGAAGTAATTTTTTGAGGGTGTTCACAGCAACCTTTCAGGGGGTCTTGTTCCATCATACCATGCCAGTCTAGAAGCAACCCACAGGTTCTCATCCTCTGTGGAAACAAGAGAAAAACCTCTTTCCAAAGCAACATATCCTTATACCCAAATTTGGAAGTCATCATACCTTTATAATATCATGCTGGTTTAGCTTAGCAGCATACAATGAAATGTCTCTCTGTACATAGCTCCTTCATAGTCAAAAAATTCAAAGATAACACAATAATATACATAATCCGGACTCTCTGTGAAATTTCAATCTTTATGTGGCTTATTTGTTGAAATACGAGAGGCGGGGCTGCTTCCCCGGCACCCGGCCGCCTACATGGCTAGCTTATGCCCCGAAATAATTACACGGAAACTGTATTCTTTTAAACACCACTTGGCCCATTTCTATCTAGCCTCTTCTAGGCTAGCTCTCGCACCTGGACTAGCCCGTTTCTATTAATCTGCTGTAGCCCACGAGCTGGCTTACCAGGAATGATCTTAACCTGCATCTGCCTGGAGTGGGAGAATCATGGCGACTCTCTGACTCAGTTTCTTTCTCCCAGCCTTCTGTTCTGTTTACTCCGCCTACCTAAGGGTTGGCCTATAAAATGGGTCTAGGCAGTTTCTTTATTAATAAGAAATCACTCCCACATCACTTATTTTTACTCTATAGCTTTTTAATATTTATTTTATTATCTTTTATCTTTACTCCTTTAATCTATAACTGTCTGTCTTTGTCCTCTGCAAATATGTTGTGGCTGTTTAGCTTAGGAATTTTGTGGGACTCTTAAAGTAGGAGTTGGGGGTGTCTCTGACTCTTGCCTACTCTTGGGAACCCTTTTCCTCCCACTGGGTTGCTTGATATGAGGATTTTTTCCTAATCTTATTGTGTCTTGTTATGCCATGTTCTGTTGATATCCTTGGGAGGCCTGTACTTTTTTGAATGGAAATAGATCTGGGAGAGAAGGAGGTTGGAGGGTGCTAGGAGGGTTGGAGGGAGAAGAGGATGTGTGTTTGGCATCCTTAGCTATCAGGGAAAGGCAAATTACAATGACTTTGGAAATGTATCTTCCAGCTTTGATCAAGAAGGGGACAGTAAGGTTCCAGAGGAACTGACATCTTCTCCTGCCCTCTGTGGGTACCTGCATACAAGTGTAAACATTCACCAAGTGTATGCACTTGTGTGTGTGTATGTGTGCATACACACGAGTACAAATAAATAAATCCTTAAAAATTAAAAGTAAATTTTCAATATGATCTAGCTATACTATTTCCTGATGTATGCTCCAAGGCCTTAGCATTCTCCCACTGTAACACTTGCATGTCCAAGCTTATTGCTATAATATTTTCAACAGCAGAAAACTGAAACCAGGCTAGATGTCCATCATCAGAGGAACGGATAATGAAAATGTATATATATACATGATGAAATTTTACTTGGTTGTAGAGAAAAAAATTGAAATAAATTTGAAGAAAAATGGATCTAAAAATATTACATTAAGCAAGGTAACTCAGACCAAGAAAGACAAATTATATAATCTATAATATGTAGATCCTAGCTTGCTATAGGTATAAATCCTAGTGAATGTAGAAATAGGTTATGAAACTAGTAAGAGTAGCAGTAGGCTTTTTGTGATGTGGCATGAAAGCAGAAAGGAAGTGATGAGGGAGAGGGTCAGGGATTGGGGTAAAGGTGAAGAATAATCAACAGAATCAAGTTAATGCCATAACAGAATCTAATGCTGTGCAGGCTGATATATAAAACATCCTGAGATAGACTTAAAGTGGCCAATGCTAACTTGTGGCATAAAGATAATCCCAAGCCATCCCTTAAATAATCTTTTTGTTATTATATTGGAATCTGGGATGAACATAATTAAATTCAGTTGGCGCCTTTGGACAGTTGTCATTAATAGTTACGTTGCAACTATTGCCAAACAATACTCAAAGCAAAATCAAAGCAGGTGCTCCTGGGGTAGAGTTGGAGAAAGTGGCTGGCTGGAATTAATGTTGAGGGGTCTGTGGCCAGTAGTTAGCAGAATAAGCTTAATATCACAAGACCAAGAGGTTCAGGGTGCCAGGATACTTAGTACTATAGTACTATGTGCTAGGAATTAGAGATGTTTTGGGGAATTCTGAGCTCCAAAGGGACTCAGACCAAGACTCTACCAAAGGGATTTGTTTATCTTGCTTGGTCTGTGATTCTCTTTATTATCTGGCCTGTAGAACATTTTCAGTTTACATAAATAGTACATAGCAGATGCACTCTCTCCATCTACCACTGCAAGCATTTTTCCTTATTAGTTAGTTACATCTTGCATTGGTAAGGTACATGTCATATAACTGGTAAACTAATATTGGTTGTTATTTGTAACTGAAATCCCTAGTCGATTCCTGAATGATTCTCTGAATTGTGGAAAATACACATTATCATATATTTTTCAACAATTCTGAGTTTTGAAAATACATTTTACATATAGTTTATATTCATATGAGCCAAAAGTTACTTTTCTGAAAATTACTTCACAGGTTTATGACAAGTTTTATGAAATATTTTGTCACTTTCAAGTGGGCAAGATGCCTTAAATTTTTACTTAAATTTGAATCCATTATATGAAATGTAACTACATTTGCATATTTTTGCGATGTATTCCTAGGATAACATTCTTGTTCCAAAGAATGCTTTATACTTTGATTTGTAAAAGAAATCCATAGTATACGTCTTACCAGATTGAGTTTTGGAAGAACAAAAGTCTCCCATACCAATAATTCTCCATAAAGTTTGAAAAGATTTGAAGTCCTATAATTGAAAGAAAAATAGAAGCCCAGAAAAATTACAAGGAAATTTGTAATTAAAGTGGTTACTATTTCCTTACTTATTTCTTTTTTTCCAATATAATATTTTTATCAATTATTTAGAAATTTCATGGCAATGCATTGACCACACTCACTTTCCATTCCTCCCAGGTCCACTCTCTTACAATTTGTGTTCCCCATATACTCACTGGAGCAATGGTCAAACTCTCTGTGGACAGCCCCTTACTCATAACTGAGACCTTTCCCATCCTTACTACCAGAAGTCTACAACTACGAAGAGTTATACTTCAGCATCTTTATCTTTTTTAAGGACTTCCCTCAATAGCTTCATGTCTAGACTGTTTCTTTTTTCTTTTGTGGGGATGGGTGGGTGTATTGTAGAATCTTTCAATGTCTGTTATTCTCAATTGAGACTGTAGACTCATTGATACTACTGCAACAGATTCTTCTTTGCCCATAACAACCACCGGCAGCACAGATCATGGACTTTCCATACCTGCACAGACCATGGGCAATCTGTATGGTCTCCGGTGGCATCTTGGACCATGAATTTCATCATGATCTCCAGTGGCAACATGGATTACAACATCAACATGATCCCAGAGTGGATCATGGACGGTAACATGGTTTCCAGTGGCAGCAAGGACATCATTGTAGGTTATTTGTTCAACTCTTTGGGGGCTTAGCACCCAGCTCTCAAATAAGTACACAGAGACTTATTTTTAGTTATAAATGCCCTGCCTTATCTTGGCTTATTTCTAGTCAGTTTTTCTAACTTAAATTATCTCATTTATATCTAACTATGTTTTATTTCTGGACTTTTTACCTTTTTATTTTATATACCTTTCTTTCCTTCTTATTGATTACGTGGCTGGCTATGTGACTAGGTGTTGGCTTCTGGTGCCCTTCTCTCTTTCTCCTTTTCTTACTTCTCCTTCTTCTCTCCAGCCTAGATTTCTCTTCCTATTTATTCTGTCAGCCCTACCTATCCTTTCTTTTGTCAAGCTATTGACTGTTTACTTCTTTATTAGACCAATTAGATAGTTAGGCAGAGTAACACAACTTTACAGAGTTAAACAAATGCAACATAAAAAATGCAGCATATCATTGCTTCATTAAACAAATATTTCACAGCATAAACAAATGTAACACATCTTAAACTAATATTCCACAACACCTCATTGTGGCCTCTAGTGGCTGCATGTATCTCAGATATCAACATGGCCCCCAGCTGCAGTATGGATCACAGGTATCAACATGTTATCCAGTGACCACAGTCATCTACATGGTCTCTTGTGACAACACAGACCACAGACATCAGAATAGCCCCATATGACAGGCTAGACCATGGGCATAAACATGGCCTCCAGGAGCAGCAGGGAACATAGATACCAATCTAAGCCTCTGCAGCAGCAAACCACAGAAATCAGCATGGCCTCAGGTAGCAGGGCAATCCATGAACATCCACATGACTTATGTTGGTGTGGGAGGTCCTTCTGTCTCTGTGTTGCTTTTATTGGTTAATGAATAAAGAAACTGCTTTGGGCCTATAGCAGAGCTATAGGGGAACAGAGCTAGGCAGGGAAAACTAAGCTGAATGCTGGGAGAAAGAAGGGTGGAATCAGAGAGAAGAAATTGAGCTGCTGGAGACAGACACTGGGAACTTTAGCTGGTAAGCCACAGCTATATGACCACACACAGGTTAATAGAAATAGGTTAAATAAATATGTAAGAGTTAGCCAATAAGAAACTAGAGCTAAGGGGCCAAGCAGTGATTTAATTAACACAGTTTCTGTGTGATCACTTCGGGGCTAAGAAGTTGGAAATGAACAAGTGGCTTTCTCACTACATTCTGTCAATTGTATGACTATAAACATCAACATGGTTTCAGGTGGCAGCACAGACCATGAACACCAAATGGCCTCTGATGACTACACAGACAACAGATATCAACAAGGTATCTGATGGCAGTAGCATAGGCCACTGATGTCAACATGGCTCCCAATGGTAACATGAACCACAGACATCAGCATGGTCCTTGACAGCATTTCAGATAAGGGAAGGGGAAATAGATGAGATCTTATAAGAAAATTGGGAGCATGGAGGTGGGGGAATAAAGGAGGGTAGAAGGGGAGGAAGAAAAGAGGAGAGGAGAGGGGAGGAGAACCTGTGGGAACAGGAACAGAGATAGAGAGCGTGGAAAAATATATTTTGATTGAGGGAGCCTTTATGAGGCTTGCAGAAACCTGGCACTAGATCTTCCTGGGAATCCATAAGGATGGCCCCAGCTAAGATTCTAAGCAGTAGTGGAGAGGGTGCCTGAACTGGCCTTGCTCTGTAGTCAGATTGATGACTATCTTAAATGTCATCATAGAATCTTCATAGAACCAGCAAGTGATGGAAGCAGATGCAGAGATTCACAACAGAGCCCTGGGCTGAGCTCCCTAAGTCCAATCAAAGTGTGGGATGAATGAGAATATGAACAAAAAGGTCAAGATCATGATAAGGATAACCACTGAAACAGCTTAATGGGAGCTCACCAACTGCAGCCTGACAGCAAATGAACCAGCATAGTACCAAACTAGGCCCTTGGGATGTAAATGATGACAGTTGTATGACTCGGGAAGACTGTTGCGAGACTGGCAGTGGACCTGGGATTTATCCCTGCTGGTTGTACTGGCTTTTTGGAACCCATTCTCTTTGGTGGAATACCTAGGTCAGCCTAGATATAGTGGGAAGGGCTTTGGTCCTGCCTCAAAGCAATGTGCTTGACTTTGTTTACTATGTGAAATCTTACCTCTCTGAGAAGTAGATGATAGAGGGCGGGATGAGGGGGGAAGGTGGAGAGAGCAGAGGGGAGTGGGATTGGCATGTAAAATGAGAAAAGACAGTTTTTTAATTAATTAAAAACAAAAAGTCATTGATAAAGTCACATAGATTTTCCACCTACTACCTTAGAGAGACTTTAGTTTTGAGTTATACATTTAGGTCTATGGTCTATATTGGGAGTTATACATTTAGGTCTATGATCCATATTGGGAGTGTCTCAGAAGGGTAATGGCTGTCATTCTCTGCTGGTTTGCCTTTCCACAGTCAAAAGCTGAGTAACTAATTGCATGGGTTTTAATTTCCTTTTTTAATGCAGTTATTTATCAATTACTATTGTGTGTGGCATGATGTGTGTGTGTGTGTGTGTGTTTGTGTGTATGTGAGTGAGTGTGTGTGTATGTGAGTGCATGTGTGCCCAGCACATGTGTGGAAGACAGAGGAACAACTCTGTAGAGTCCTGCTTTTCTCCTTTCACCTTTATTTAAGTTCCTGAGGATTGCAAGCTTGTATGGGGGTCTTCAAGCTTGGATGGCACACTCCTTGTCTTAGGGTCTCTATTGCTGTGAAGAGACACGAGGACCACAGCTTTAATTGGTGTGACTTAAAGTTTCAGACGTTTGGTCCATTATCATCCTGGAAGGAAACATGGCAGCACCCAGGCTGGCATGGTGCTGGAAAGGAGTCAGTCTAGAGTCTTACATTTTTGAACAACAGGCAGCAGGAAGTGGTCTGAGACACTGGCTGTGGCCTGAGCAGATATGAAACCTCAAAGCCCGCCTCCACAGTGACAGGCTTCCTTCAACTAGGCCAAAGTCACACCTCCTAATAGTGCCACTCCTTTTGGGGGTCATTTTCTTTCAAGCCACCACACACCTGTATCCACTGAATCTTCTCACCAGCCTCAAGTGTTTTTTTTTTTTTTAAATAGGATTTGTCTGGAAAAAGTAACCTGCTGAAAGTATTTAATATTTCAAAGGATAAGTTATTCAAAATCCACTACTGCCCGCAAAGATTGTACCCTAGTTATTTTTTGTTGCTGTGGTAGGATACCATGATTACAAGGGAGATTTGTTTGAGGTTACAATTAAGCTACAGTTACATCATGAAGAGAGAGACAAGGCAATAGGCAGAAAAGGAACCCTTGGAAGAGTAAAAGGCTGACTGGTCACATTGTATCTCCACTCAGGAAGCAGAAAGTGAACAGGAAGGGGAGGCAGTTCTACAAAGCTTTAAGGCCTGCCTCCTTTGACCTAATTTTTCCTTTGAGACTCTGTGGTGGTTTTAGTGTAATTGCCTCTCTCCCCATAGGCTCATATGTTTGAATACTTGGTTCCCAGTTGGTGAAACTGTTTGGGAAGGGTTAGGAGGTGTGGCTTTGTTGGAGAAGGTGTGTCACTACAATTGGGCTTTGAAGTTTCAAAAGTCCATGCCATTCCTAATCAAATCAGCATCACCTCACCAACTGAGAAGACAGTATTCAGAGATCTGAGCCCACTGGGGACACATTTTATATTCAAACCACACATTGTGACATCCCCTAATGCAAAATACATTCAATCCAACTTTGAAAGTACCCATGGTCTTTCACAGTCTTAATATTGTTTAAAAGTCCAAAGTCCACATCTCATCTGAGACTCAGAACAATGTCTGAACCATGGGTACCTCGGAATAACAAGGTACACAAATTTCTAATATACAATGTCACAGAGTATGCATGTCCACTCCAAAATTGAGGCCTGGGAACACAGTGAAGAAAATCTGGTTGACTAAAGCAAGTCAGAACCACAGCAGCAAAAATACCAAATCCTGGGGCTTCTTGTCAGGCATCCAGGATTTCTCATGGAATCATAGTTCCAGAAGGCTGAGGGTAGCGTCAACCACACAACTCTCCTACCTGTGGTACCCCCTCTCACGACTCCACTTGTCATGACCCATCTTCAGTGACCTACTTCATCTCCTAAAATTTCCATAACCTTCCCAAACAGTGCAACTGACTGACAGGGGATGAAGTGTTCAAACACATCAGCCTAAGAGGAGATATTTCACAGCAAACCCAAACAAGTGGCTGTTGTGGTCACAGGAATGGTTTGCCATGGCAGAAATTGACTACATACATACACCAAAGACATTTTCTCCAATTTGGTGTCACGTTTACCTGAGATCTGGATGTGAAAGTCAACTCTAACCAGATTTGTCCAAAATGGGTTTTCTGTTCTTCAGATGAGGGATTGAGCTGAAGGATATATTCCCTTCTCTGTTCCTTCTCTTATTCTGTGAGGTATACATTGTCCAATTATTGTCTAAACATAAAAATGGCATTATCATCAAGCAACTAATTATTTCCAGAATCACACTGTTGTCTACCTTGACTTTGATGTGCTAGTTTGCAAGGCAAGCCAGATTAATCTGCATTTCTGTGGCTTTATTCCAGCTTTTCTTTGATTAAGACAGGGCTAATATGGAAAAGCTTCTATCCAAAAGTCATCAAAATGGGGATACTAAAGAAACATTGCATTTAATGGCCTTGAGCTGTCAATCCATCTTTGCAGGAATCAATGCTTTCATATAAGAGTTCTATGTTAGGAATATATAATAGGAAAATATAAATTCAGCTAAATTTAATCTATTGGTTGAGATCAATTTTCAGTTAAAATTGAAGAGTTCTTTTCAAATTGAAAGTGATGAAATATTTTGTTTCCTAAATGTGTGAGAGGCAAAGTAACTTTCTGACTCATATGAATATAAAATGAACATATGTCAAATATTTTATTTAATTCATTAATTTAATGAGGGAATTGGGGGTGTTGTTTCAGCTGATGTAAGGAGAATACAAAGGACAGACACATTTATAACTCAGAAGTGTTGAAATGAATATGCAAGAGATTGCGAAAGTGGCTTTCCACATGCAGAAAGGGGCATTAATTTAATCTCTTCTAGATGCAATTTACAGTGTATTGCTAGGCAAGAATTGTTTATAATTATTATTTCTCTTTCTATTATAAGAATTGTGAAGTAGCTGAAAGCCCATGAGAAGCTTAAATAGCACCCCAGTGAGGATCCAACGATGCGCCATTTCCTATCACACATACTCAGTGACTGCCTCAATGTTACACACTTCCTTGCGAATTTCTCTGGGCTTTTGCCTCTCTTTTGTCTTGAGTGATGGACAGTATAGAGGCTTATGGGCACAGGAGTCTTTTTATAAATTCCTCTAGAACCCAGTCTAGAGCATGTGATGCTTCCTCACTAAACACCTAGAAATAAAGGACACAAAAGAACAGATAGAGATAGGAACAGATGTGCAAAAGTTAGTCAGTTATAAATATGTTATGCAAAAGCATTTGCCTTTAGAAGATACAGCTTTACTTCACTGGGCAGATTTTTTAAAGCCTTTTTAAAAATTCATTTTATATTTTTTAATCAACAAATTAATATTCCCCAGATGGATCACAGTTTTCCCTCTCAGTCCCTCCCCTAACATCACCCCTTCTCCCATCCACTCCTCCTTCCTTCCCTTCAGAAAAGTGCATGCCTTCCATGTATATCAGTCAGCTAATGAAAATCATCACTTGGCAGATTTTATCTTCTACATTTTGGAAATATGACTCCTTTATTTTTCTCTCCCTTTTATTGATTGGCTAGTTTTATGCCTCTCCACACCCCCAGCATGTGTATCTGGTAGATTTGCAATGAATGGGTAAAACCTGCCCATACATTAATGAGCTAAGAGTTCTATCATTAATATATTACTAGTGTCTTGTTTAGGGATTCTATTGCTGTGAAGAAACACCATGACCACAGCAACTCTTATAAAGGAAATAATTTAATGGGATGGCTTACAGTTTTAGAAGTTTAGTCCATTATCATCATGGTGGGACATGGCAGCATTCAGGCAGCCACGGTGCTGGAGCTAAGAGTCTTAATTGTTGATAGGCAGCCAACGGGAAGTGGTCTGTCTCACTGGGTGTAGCTTGAGCATAGGAGACTTCAAAGCGCACCCCCACAGTGACATACTTCCTCCATCAAGGCCACAACTCTCATTAGTGCTGCTCCCTTTAAGGGCCATTTTCTTTCAAACCATCACAATTAGAATTTAATATTTCCACTGGAGTATTTCATCATGTAAGTCTTAGATGTTTAAAAAAGGTATTTTGAAGAAAACCTAAAGTCAATAACTATTTTAAATAAGATTTTTTTTTTGAATTCCCAGAGTCCAAGAGATAATTGCCAACAAAAAGCATTTGCAGATTGTCTGGGTTTCTTTATCACCACCATGCTGCCTGTGGACCACTGGGTGTTTCCACCAGGTAACAGGCCACTAGAATGCACAGCCAAAAAGTTCAGGGTAGCATAAAGAAAGGACAAAAGCTGCTGGGAAAGATTTATTTAGAATACTATCAATAAACATTTAGGCTCCAAAACGAATGGAACTTTGTTGAGGGAGTATTGTCACCTTCCCTGACCTGCCAAAAACCAAAGGAAGTGCCACTGAACCACTATCGTTCTACTTCCAGCGTGGGGTGCAGATAAATGAATAAAAGGCAATAGACTTTAAAAGTGCAAGAAGGCAATTTTTGACCTCCCTTTCTTCCCGAATGCCCTCACTTGGAAGATGTCTTCTCTATACTAAAAAGGAATGCAATGTTCTCCTCATCAAGAGCAAGATGTTGAGAATGGAAGACTTCTTACAGACACTTGAGATAAATGTCTTTTTAAAATATGCTTACAGAGTTTACTTCTCTGGTTTCTTCTTTGTCCCACGGTGGTGTTTTGAACAGGAATGGCCCCATAGACTCAAGTGTTTAAATGCTTGGTTATAGGGAGTGACACTATTAGGAGGTGCAGCCTTGTTGAAGTAGGTGTGGTTTTTTTGGACTAGGTGTGTCACTAGGAGGTGTGTTTTGAGGTCTCATGATAATGGAATAAACCTTTGAAACTGTGATCCAGCACCAATTAAATGTTTTCCTTTGTAAGTGTTGCCATGGTCATGGTGTCTCTTCACAGTGATAGAAACCCTAACTAAGACATCCACCTAGTACAAAACATTGAGGTCTGGCCGTTTCTTGAGGTCTATGTTTCTTCATGAGGGCTCCTGTGTTAATGTCACATGCATTAGCTCTCTCTTTCTCTCATCAATGTGTCTTATATAAATTAGTTCTCTGACTCAGCCAAAAATGGTGAGGATGTAGGTAAAATCTTGTCTCCAATCCTCAAGTTTTCCAGGCTGACCTTGAAATGTTAAGAGGCTAGTGGGACATGTCCATTTGACTCTTCCTCTCCCTCTGGATAAGTCTCTAAACTAGGGGTTAACCATGCACAGAAAGGATGAACGATGCTTTGTAGCCACACAGCTAGGTGGGCCAGGTCTGCAGGTTTGAGCAGCTGTAGGCACATAGCCACCCCCGCGTCCTCCGAACCCTACTTGCAGACTCAGCCCAGGCTGCCCTGAACTGCATGTGGATGCCTCTGTGGGATCCATGGGATCCTTCTTAGCTCGAACCACAATCTGAGAATAGCTTGGGAATAGGAAAATTGAATTGAAAAATGGGCTTTCTCCTCCAGATGTAAACAAATTGTCACTTAGAGCTCCAACGAGATGGGCTCTTCTTTTAAGTCACCGAAAGTAACGGGTCCAGTAATGCGCTTTTCTTAAGGTAGTACAGATTTGCTCATCTTTTTTTTTTTTAAATAAAAAAGCACAGATATTTTTTCTACTAGTCCCAAAAGAACCATACATTATTTTCTATATTGCCATTAACAATTGTTTGAAAAGTGGCGATGTTTATCACCTTTAGCAACAGTAATTTATCTCATTTAAAAAGACCTTTTAGCTTATACAATAGAACATACTTATTAAGGAGTATTTAAAAATCGCTGTATATTTTCAAAGTGAAAAAAATACAGTTAACGTTTATCATTTTGTAAATGTTACATTGTAAAAATAAATGACTTTTATTTTTTCACCTGAACAAGATGTATTTGGACCAAGCACAAAACAGTGGAAATTTCAAAAAATTTAAATATTCAAATTTGGAAAAAAAATAAAGTCTTGTTCTGTTTTTCAAGGCAAAAATTATGTAAGTAAGAACAATTCTGGTCATGCGAAAAAGTAGGATCAAGAAACTCATGAGGGACCACTGCAATCACCTATCCTAGAGAAACATTAGGATGCTTTGCATATAATAGTGATTATAAAACTCCAGGTGGCAGAGATCTTTGATTAAGGCTGGCATCCTCATAAATTTAAAATGCTAAATGGTTCTCCTTGATAAACATTGTGGCTGCTAGAAAATACTATGACCCAAGCCCCCTCCTACTGCCACCATTTTTTCTTTTGGTAGAAGTAGGTCCTTCAAGTAAGTGACATTTTCTAGCAGAATCTGGCAAGACAACAATAAAAATGCCTGCTTAGTCTTTGAGGTGTGGATGGCTCACTTGAGCCTCAAGGCATACACTCTCTCTACTTTGACTAAAGGAAAGGAACATGGGTCACCTGTGCTGACATATCTAAGTATCCACCATTGGGTCCAACAGAATGGGCCAGCATGAGATTGATAATTGCAGCCAAGTCAGTGTTAACATAAATAATAGTATAAGTGAGACACGTAGACATCTACCATTTATTTATTTGTTTGTTTATTTATTTATTTATTATGTATACAATATTCTGTCTGTGTGTATGCCTGCAGGCCAGAAGAGGGCACCAGACCTCATTACAGATGGTTATGAGCCACCATGTGGTTGCTGGGAATTGAACTCAGGACCTTTGGAAGAGCAGGCAATGCTCTTAACCACTGAGCCATCTCTCCAGCCCCCACATCTACCATTTTGTACACTGTTAACTTCTTGTTTCCAGGCCCATCCAAAGGGAGAGAAGGGTTCAAATGGAGATGTTCCGCTACCCTGTTAATATTTCACGGCCAGCCCAGAAAACATAACAGGATGGGAGACAGGATTTTACCTCTTCATTTTCTGTTCAGGTCTAGGAACTAATTTGATAGAAAATGAAACGACAAAAATCAGTTCAAGAGAGCATTGATGATGTCTACCTCGAAGTAATTGTTTCTCAAAGTAGAGACTGCAGCTGTGTGTGTGTTAGAATTTTCTCTGAAAATTGTGAGCTCTAAGAGAGTGGGTACAGTGCCTAACTCTATCCCTGGCCCACAGGAAGTACTGTGAATACTTGCCGAATGAACAAATGCACTATGCACTATTGTCAAAAACTACAAATAATCAGACTTCCCACTAGAAACTGCTACTACTATGCAGTGCTATGTACTAGTATTCTAGGATTTAAGTTTATTAAATTACTTGCGTCCCGTAAAGTTAAACCTTACTTAATCTATGAAAGGGCTCTGTACTTTTAATGTTGGCAGAAAGCGTTGATTTGGAAGTCGCAGACAGGGATGATACAGCAAAGTCCTGTATACAGGCACACTAGCCCACTGCAGTGCGTATGTTGCTACTTAGAGCATGGTCCAGGGACCATCCATCTGCATCTCGGGAGCTTGTTAGAAACATGGGATCCAAGGACCCACTCAGACCTTCTACAGCAGTATCTGCCTATGAACAGATCTCTGGGCAATATACGTATGTTCTGGAGTTTTCAGTGCTCCTTTAAGTATTATAGTTACTGCTAAAATGTAACAGGCCACCCAGGCCTTAGAAGGTCTCCAGACCTTGGCGTACCTAACTCCATGATGGAAGTACCATTCAGGCTGTAAAATTCAGCACACAGTGCCACCTGCCAAAATGAAAACAAAGACCTAATCCATCAAAGTCCATGGTTCTAGGAAAGTCTCTAAATGTACTAACCTTGCTCTTTCTGTCTAACTATTCTTGTTAACTGGAGCAGGTCAACCCAGAACTTGCGTTTTGTATTTAAAAGTTCATCCTTAGGAAGGCTTGGTGCCACACTAGGATCCTGGACAACCAGTATTGTCACTGGCTGGCTAATAAAGACTTTTTATTGACTTAAGTCCATGTCTGAGAAGTCTTCTCTAGAGAAGACCCCATAAAAATAGCATCAGCCAGCTCCAAACACAGGCAAATGCATAAATCTATGTGACTAGAGTAAGTGAAAAGGCTTATTCATCCATCAATCAAGAAATATTTACTCATCAACTCTTCGGTGTCAGTCACCAAAGCCTCCATACAACAGCCTTCAGTATGCCCACTTCTGTTTTGAAAGAGTTCTCATTATTCATTACTGAGTGTTAGGCTTTGGAAGCACCTTAATAATGACAAGGTTCAAATCTTCTGTATTGCTAATGAGAAATCCACAATCCTGTATAGCAAGGGACCCACAGACCAGAAGAGAACTAAAATCCAGACCTTTGTCCCATTTGTTACATCACTGTGATGGCTATTCTCAGTGGTCATCTTGACTAGATCTAGAATTAACTAAAAACCAACTAGCTGCATTCACCTTTGTGGCATTTTCCTTGATTGACTCATTTGAAGTGAGAAGATCCATCATAAATCAGAATATTTTGAGTATCTGCCTTATACGTGGGCCAAATGTTCTCACAGCAGCTTATATAAAGGACGTGGAAGAAGGAAGTGCTTACCCTTTGCCTGCTGCTGCCACTTCTCCTGGCAAGTTCATTCCTTCACTGACATTAAAGCCTACTTCATCAGATTCTGGTGTATGCGGAAGACCAGCTAGCTGTACTAACTAGTCTTATGTCAACTTGACACAAGCTAGAGCCATATAAAAGGAGGAAATCTGAAATGAGAAAACTGCCCCCAGAAGATCTGCTTGTAGGGTGTTTCCTAAGTGATTTATGTGGAAGGCCCAGCCCCATTGTGGGTGGTGTCATCTCTAGACTGGTGGTCCTAGGTTCTATAAGAAAGCACGCTGAGCAAAGCATGTGGAGCAAGTGAGTAAGCAGCTCTTCTCTATGTATCAGCTCCTGCCTCCAAGTTCCTGCCCTGCTTCAGTTCCTGCCCTGACTTCCTTCAATATGAGCTATGATATGGAAATGTAAGCTAAATAAATCCTTTTCTTCCCCAATTTGCTTTTAATCATGGTGTTTCATTATAGCCATAATAAAACCTAACTAAGACGGCATCTGAGACATCCAGTCTTTCAGACTGAATAACAATTGGATTCCTGGACTTTCCATCAGGAGAAAACCATTGCTGGAAGGTCAGACCATAACCTGCAAGCCACATAAATATGTGTGTATGTATGTATATATGCACATACATGTGTGTAGCTATGAGTATATATACATAAATATGTGGATATATATTCATCCTATCAGTCCTGTTTCTTCTAGAGAATAGTAGATTTTTTTTTCTAGAGAATACAGTCACACTTCAGTTCTTCTCCAAATAAAAAACGTGAGAGAGATATTATCAGTGTAGTCGTGTGTGTGTGTGTGTGTGTGTGTGTGTGTGTGTGTGTGACAGACATGTGAAGTGGAAAATCTTGTTACCAGAAGAAGGCCCAAGTACGAGGGGCCTGTGTCACTTGAGAGTGACTTTTTCACATGTGCTCTGTATTATGATGTAGCATTGGAAGAGAGGGTAAGAGTCAGTAAGGAAGTAATGGGTTGAAGGCAAAACATACCAGGGCCAAGGTTTTCTCAGAAATGTCGCAGAACAGCTAACGGTTCCATTTAGTAGGATAGGGCATTAGGCTAGACTGTGTCACTTGAACTATGCCATGGAAAAGGCAAACTCTAAACAAAGGATAGAATTTGGAAATTGTCTGCAAATCATCCAAAACTGTTAATTTTTCAAAGCCAAATTTTGTCTTATTTGATTGGTTCATATTTTGACAAAGAGATATATTTTTCTTCTTTTGAATTCTTTTTCTTTTTCATCCCAATTACTCTTCTACACATCTTTTTAATTTTTCTCTACTAGTTTATTTGTTGTTGAGATGAGGGTCTCACTATGATTTTTAGACTGGTCTTCAACTTGTGAGCTCAGAAGTTTCTCACCTTAGCCTCTTGAATGCTGAGGAGGATGGATATGCATCACCAAGCTTTCCACCTCCCATCTACCTATCACTCCGTTTGTTCAAAACTCTAAAAAAGAGAAAGCAGGTAAGGCTACTCGTCTGACATTTTGTTCTTAGTGACTTTTTCTAGAACCTTCTGTGCTAGTTTAACTACAATTGTTCCTGCTTTGGAGGCAGTTGGGTGTGTTTCTGCCTCAGTCAGTGTCCTCCTTGGAATGTAATTCTTTTTTCTCCACACCCACGAATCCCAACTTTCTTTTGTGCTCAGTCCTCATCCAGCTACGTCAGGGTTTCTCTGAATAGCCTGCTTTAACTACCCAATTTTTCCATTTGCCAAATCCTCCACACTAAGTGACCTACTTGGTCTTTCATTCAACTGAAATTCACTGGCTGCCTCCTATGTGTTGGATCCTGGCTGAGAAATGTCTCGGTCTCAGTGCTGAAATAGTCAGCCATGTAGAGGGAAGGCATAGTCCAAAGTACAATAGAATATAAATGCTACAATAGCTGGTGACCGAGTCACTTCTAAACTCTTGAAAGAGATTAGGAGACAGGAAGAAAAAAAGAAAGACCCAGAAAGAAGGGGAGAGAGAGAGACAATGAATAAGTGGGAGGGTGTCTTGGTAGCCGTGATTACCCAGTTGTTCTTTGAAGGGTGGCAGGATAGAAGAAGGGCCAGGGCATAAGAGTGACTGTGTTAAGAAACACGAACACTGACTGAGCTCTTTGTTACCCTTGATGCCATGAAATGCACGAATCACCCCATGCTTTTATGAATAACTTTTCTTTAGTTCCAAGGAAGCATAGGTCCATCAGTGACGGTTTTGTCATTAATCAGTTCCTTTTATATCAAGCTGACAATTGGCAGAGGGGCGAATCAAGTAATTAAAACCCGCCCATGGAACTAACTCTTTCAGAAAAGAACCTGTGTGTTTTCCTCACTACGCCACTGATAATTATGAAATGACTATTACCTTTTCATTCTTCTTCCCTAATCATTGAGATTATTATAATGGAGCTATATGCCTTCAGAAAACATGTATGCTCTATCCTGTTCCCCTTATTTGGAACCTCAGCTTCTGTGCTCTTCGCCCATCTCTGGTGAGCCCTTACCATCTCATGTTAGTACAAGGAGCTGCTTCTGAGCTGCTTGCCGTATTCCTGATGGCTGCAAGGATGAGGCATGGGGAATTCCTGTGCAGCTCCAGAGCCTGTGACCTGGGGAGTGTATTAAACTATACCATCTATGCATGGCAGAGGATGGCCTCATGAGGGAAGCACATATTTGTGCTTAGAGGTATGCAGAATAAAAATGTTCTCTTTATTTTTCCCACAGAAGCCCTTATTCTCAGTTTGGTTCCCTTGGCATTTCTTTTACTCGCAAAATAATAAAGTGTAAAAATTCTGTCTCTGAGGGCTTTGCTTTCTAGGGACTTCAGGTGAGCCAAACAAAATTTTACCAGGTACTGCTTGGAATACAGAAACCAAAACTACCAAAGTTTGTTGCTCAACGGCTCTTCTATGACCTTCATTCAAGAACATAGTTCTGTTTAGCTTCTTTAGGATATCAAAATATAGACTCACTGACCTTTATTTGTAGTTAGAAACCAATTATGAGTGAGTACATCCC
>NC_022034.1:31486663-31488259 GCF_000317375.1 Microtus ochrogaster | reverse complement strand
TTTTTTTCTCAATAAAAAAAAAGAACATAGTTCTATCCTTTGTCTCTTTTAAAAAAGATATTTTAAAATATTTATTTATCATTGGGTATATGTATCTGTGTGTGTATGCTTGCAGAAGGCAGAAGAGTGTGTCAGGTGTCCTCCTGTATCATTTGCTGCCTGTTCCATTGAGGTAGAGGCTTGCCCTAAACCTAGAGCTCCCATTTTTCTGGACAGGGTGTAAGCCAGTGTAACCACAGACTGCTCATTCATTTCCCAGCTGTCAGACCTGAATAATCACACAGAAACTATATTAATTACAATACTGTTTGTCTGATGTATTTGTTTAAGTTATATTTCTAACTAGCTTTTACATATTAAATTAACCCATTTCTATTATTCTATATTCTACTATGAAACTCTGGTTTGTTACCTTTTGCTTCTTAAGCACCGACATGGGGTCTCCTCAACTCCACCTACTCTTTCTGCATATTTCCGTTCAGATTTCCCACCTGGCTTAACTCTGCTAAGCCATTGGCTGAAACAACTTCTTTATTAACCAATGGTAATAAAAGATATTCATAGCACACAGAGGGGAATCCCACATCAAGCCAACAAAACCCAGAGGTCCTCCTAGATTTGCCTCCTTGGAGTTAGTTATGGGAATTCATGGAATGCCCAGCTTATTTCATGGGTTGCTGGGATCTGAACTCAAGTAAATGTTTGTTCTTAACTACTGTGATTATTTGAAAAAAAAAAAAGGTCCCCAAAGGGTGGTCTTGTAGGAGTAAGTGTGACCTTGTTGGAGGAAGTGTGTTACTGTGGAGCCAGGTTTTGAGGTCTCATATATGCTCAAGCCATGCCCAGTGTCTCAGACCACTTCCTATATAAAATGAAAAACTCTCAGCTCTTTCTCCAGCACCATGTTTAGCTGCACACTTTCATGTTCCACCCTGACAATAACGACTGAACCTCTGAAATTGTAAGTCATGCCAATTAAATGTTTCCCTTTATAAGAGTTGCCATGATCACGGTGTCTCTTCACATCAATAGAAACCATAACTAAGACATCTACTAACTGTGCCATTTCTCCAGCCCCATTCTATTTAAAGAAAAGGTATCTCTTGAATGGTTTCTACTAAGGTAATGAATTAAACCTAGGACATATTAAGAAGATAAACATTAGATTAAATTTAAAAATTTAGACCATTTAATAAGTTATATTGTTTCATGGGGACCTTGAAAGAGGGTTGAAGAGGGGAGGGGAGAGTCAGGGAGGGGAGCAGAGAAAAATGTAGAGCTCAATAAAAATCAATAAAAAAAGTTATATTGTTTAATTAAGGGGCATGGGCTTTGTAATGAGAATAAACATAAAACCAAGCCAGTAGGCCAGGCATTGTGACATGGCAGCAGACTTTTCAATCATGCTGTAAGATGCCTGAAGGAAGCAGATTATACAAGAAGTAACTATTTGATCTTACAATTTCGGAGTTTTCAGTTATCATATCAGACAGATCTGTTTTATCTGGGTTAATAGTGAGGCAAAAGCACCATGGCCAAAATTTGTAGTAGATCTACTCAACTCACAGAAACTTAGAGAAAGAGAGAGAGGGAGAG
>NC_022034.1:31484636-31486563 GCF_000317375.1 Microtus ochrogaster | reverse complement strand
CAAGGACCTACTCTCTCCAGCCAGACACTATCTCCTAATTGGCCCTTCAGTATGAACTAATCAGAGGTGGTCCCACCACTGAGATTATCTTCACAGTCCAGTCACCTCTAATGACCAGACTCACCAAATTTGGTCAAGCCTCGGACACACAGACATTTTGTAGCACACTTCCTGTGTGAACATGTGACCATTTCTCTAGCATACCATGTTGTCAACTGTGTTTTAGTAGATAGTGCTTTCTGGATTCCCATCCCAAAGCACAGTTATTTTCACCTTGATAACTAGTCTGCTTTTATTACGGCTAGGATAAAAACTACACCATGTTCCTTTAAGCCTGTAACTTTCTTCACAGATATATGATGAGCAAATCAGGGTGTCTAATCTTTAGAATATGTTTGAAGAGGATTGAACCTCCATTCAAGGTTAAATCTTAAAATTAAATGTCATTTTCACCTTTTTAATGAATACTTGATGGCTTAGGTTTTACCATTTCCATGCTAATGGCATTATAAGCTTTCCTTTAAGCCTTGGAAATTGCCAAAGGAGCCCCTATTTTTATTACTGAAAGCTATGAAAATGTGTCAAATAGAAGAGAGTTTTCGTTTTATTCATCATTTTAAAGCATTTGATGTACCGAGGGAGAGCAGGTGCTGCTATTTTAGGTAATCCTGAGCGAGTTTGTGAATCCACATCCATCTTTTGATTTTTAGGGTGTTTTAAAAACTTACCACGCGTCCCCCATAATCCCTTCCCTGCACTACTGCCAACTTTCTCTCCTTAATTAAGAATCTTGCCACGGCTTCCTCAGTGTGGGCCAGTCACGGAGTTCCACATAAGGACATTTTCCCAAGGTTCACATTGGCCTGGGAAAGATAGCCATGGTCCAGATCACTACGAGAAAGCGAGTTATAGAAGTGTTGTTGGACTTCACTGCACTGCATTGGTGGTGGCCCCTAGTGACTGTTCCATTAATCATCTATCCATCTAGTCAGAGACAGATGAAGTCACACAAAGGCGGCCCCAGGCAACCTGACTTCCTAAGTCTGTTCTCAGTCAAACATAGCATCATTATACTAAAATATTGAATGGCTTATCTCTATATAAGCCAGGCATTGTTGTGTTCCTCTTCCGGGCTTCAAGCTGCCTATTTTTGATGCCAGTTTTAAATTCCAGCTCCTGTCAAAAATACCCAATCACCTTGAAATCAGCAATGCTTCTGCTACTCAGAAAATTGCAGGGAGCTCTGCTTGTAATAGGAGAGATGGAATTGTACTTGTTACCCAGGATTGACCAGTCCGTAGAATTATTCTGAGCAGGAGTTGGATGATTTCATTCCTGCCTAGAACTTTTATTTTCTGTGCTTGCTTTATCCTTGGGCGAGCCCCAGTGGCTTCTGTTCCTACAGAAGGGGAAGATCCTGTCTTTTAGTTTCTTAAACTGAGCTTGAGTTTGTAGGTTGGTACCAAGAAACATATTTTGTTGTTTTCTTTCTTTCTGGAAATCATAAGTGATGTTGTTGTTGTGTTTCTATTTACCGAAAATCATAAAAAGGAAGCGTAAAGCTGTAAGAATTTTAAAAAGGAAGGAAGGGGATTTCATTGGATTTTCATTGTCATGCAAATAGTTCCTACAGAAGCAGATAGCTCTGGAAAGAATTATCCACAACTCTCATTGTCTTCCATTAACTGTCCAATACCAGCTTCAGAATACACCTGTTTTAAAAGTCTCATTTTTTGCAAGTTGGTACCATAAGAGAATACCTTTTAATTCTTTAGATTAAAGGTATGTTAATTTCCATCACTGAGATTAAATACATGAACAGAACAACTTAGTGGAGGAAAATTGACTTTTTCCTCATGTTTCAGAGGTTCAAACTCACAGTTGGGTTGCTACATTGGTATACACCTGGAGGGAGGGAGGGAAGAAG
>NC_022034.1:31480736-31484254 GCF_000317375.1 Microtus ochrogaster | reverse complement strand
GAACTACCACTCTAATCACTCACTTCTTCTAAGTAAGTGTTTCCTTTTATGGTCTTCTTGAAAACTATCGATTTATTTATTATTATTTTATTGTTGAAGGGTATTTACTTGAATAAAAAGATTGTGAGTATTTGTTCAATAATTTGAAATAAAATGAAAATTTCATTTTTTAAAAAGCTAATCAAAGCAACATATTTTAACCTTTGAGGTTTTTTTTTCTTTGAATCAAGCATAGCATTCGTCACTGACAAAATAATGTGAGTGATCTAAATATAACTAAGGGTTGCTAAAACATAGCGTAGTTAAACAGACATTGACTTTGCAGCTCCAACTCCCCCATCCATTATACATTTCTAATCAATATGAAATCATTTTCCTGTGCATAAAAATCATTTGACTTGTTTCTTTCCAATCTGGATTCCATTATCTCCCTTTCTTTTAAAAATCCTCCCCCATGATTTTGGCTAGAACCACAAGTATGGTGCCGGCTAGACACGGTGAAAGTAGGCACTCTTGTCTTATTTCTGTCTTTAAAGAGAAAAGCAGGCTGTATTTCACTGCTAACAGAATTATCCTGGAGGAGCAGAAAAATCCAAAGCCCGTTTATGACACCAAAATGAAAATATTTGAAAGATAAAGGTTGTTTCTTATCCCAATTCATGAAGCATTCACAGCTAATGATAATTGTTTTTAAATCTAACCATGGGATTTTAATATTTTTATGGTTATTTATGGTTTTAGAGTCTCACACACATATCATGTTTCGATCAAATCTACCCCTTTCCCTTCTCACCAAATCCTCCCCATCTTTCCAAACTTCCCAACTTCATGAACTCTTTTATTACCACTGAGTCCACTCGGTGTTGCCTATATGTGTATGAGTGTAGGATCATCCCCTAGAGCACAGGTACTCTCTCAAGGGCTGTATCCCTGAAGAAAACTGATGTTCCTCCCTCCCCCCCAGCAGCCATCAGTTGCCAATAACTCAGCTAAGAATAGAACTTTCTAAGGCCCTTCCCCACTCAGGCTGGTATTTTGATTGGCTTGATCTTGGGTAGGTCTTACACCTGCAGGCACACCCACTGTGAGCGCTTGTGCACCACAGCCCTGTTATATGAGGCAAGAAGTGCTTAGTTGATCCCTGAACCTTGGGGAAGTGGTGATATAAATATTCTATTTAGAGCTGAGCATTCCACGGTCTCTTTATCTTTGTACATCGACCAGTTGTAAGCCTTCTAATTAATTGCCATCTACTGTAAAAAGAGGTTGAGCGATGTACTAACACATGAGCATAAAAAAAAAACTTAGGGTGCAGCTTATTAGGTTCTCCCCTGGAGTTCAAGACCTAGCAAATTGCAGGATTTTTTTCTGTTCAATTATCAGTACTACACATAGTTCTGCCCTGTGGAATAGCCTTATAGATCCTGCAATAAAGAAAGAGCTTCAAAGATATCCATGGCTTTGAACTGGGGAGACAGTAGACTATCCTATCTCAGTTAAGAGAATTAGGCTGGGGACCCAAGAGAAACTGCAGGCAGTCTGGTTCTAGGTATGGTTGTAAGCAGGTGCTCCTCCTTTGGAACAGACAATTTGGAACCGTGGTGGGTGTAGAAGCAAGGCAAAGACAGGGCTTAAATCCAGCCATCTGGAGGTGTCCCTTGGATTTTGGATTGAATAAACAAGCATGGAAAGAAGAGTGAGTGCCCCCAAACGTCTACATTACCAAGAGTCAAGAGCTTATTAGGCCATCCCAAACCAGTCTTGTAGAGAGACATTGGAGGCTCGGGGAGTCCCCAAGCTGAGCAAGTCTCAAGACAAAACTGAAAAGGAATTTCTGGAGCCCCCAAGACCTAACTGGTTTGCTTCCGAGTTTGGTCTCACAAGTTATCTTCACCTGATGTTTGGCCATATTGGATGCATGGTCTTGTCTAATGAAAAGTGTGTCTCCCATCTGATGGTCAGGTTGTGTCAGAATAAGACAAAGAAAATGAAAGAAGAGAGGGGTGGAGATGGAGAGTGAAACAAAATGGTGGCCTGAGAGAGACAGGTACCATGCCAGACCCACTCAGGAAGGGGCTGTGACTGCATGAAAGCAAGTGAGGTTCGTCAGTGGGAAGGCCTGGGTTATCAGTAGGCTTCTGATTCCCTTTCTGAGTGTCAGCACCATATGTTAGATTCTGAGTCAGCTAAAATGGACAGGAATCATAAAAGGAGACAGAGGCTTGATCTTCAACGGACAAGATTGTGTAGTGGGGACTCTCTCCTGGAGGATGTTGAACTGTCTGCCACAAAAAAAAAAAGAAAAGAAAAAAAACCTGGCTGTGACACTATATAGGGGTGGGGCCTTAGAATATAGTCTGTAGTTCATGTTTCCCTCCTTCCCAAAGTGGCCCACCCAAAGCAAGACAGGCTGTCCCAATAGATGCTCCTTTCTGGGATAACCAGCAAGGTTAAACAAACGTATCTGTAACCTTGTCGGATTTAGGCACTCTGTCAATATGTTCTACCCCCTTTCTCTTGGAATCCACCTCCATCTTTGTGGTATCACCTTAACAATAGCAACACTGGCTGGGAACCAAAGTTTGGATGCAAGAGACTTTTGAGAGGCTTCATACCCAAAACACAAAAGATGCAGGGATGGCTTAGCAGTTGAGTACTTGCTACTCTTGCAAAGGATCTTGGCTCAGTTTCCAGCATCTACATGGTGGCTCACAACCATCTGTAACTCCAGTTCCAGGGGATTAGGTATCCTCTTTGGGCCTCTGCAGGCACTAAATATAAATACTAAGATACATGCAGGCAAAAATACATATAAAATCTCTATTTTAAAAAAATGCCAAAATGCATGTGAAATAAATATCCATAATCCATTTTTTGAGAATGTGGGCATAGTTTTTAGGCTACTTCCTGCTCATTAGGGGTGCTGATAATCTTATGGAGATCTAAAGAAAATTTAGAATTATGATCAAGTCCTGACTAGAGTATTCTGTGAGGCTTGATCATCTCAGCCAGAAACTACTCTGCATGCAGAACTCAGAGGAAACTCCAACAGAGGTCCTCTGAAATGTTGGATCATCTGGACCATCCGCTCCAATTGGAGATTCTTCAGGGGGTTTTTCTTGATCAAACCTGATTTTTCTTAACCCAGAACGATCCACAGCCTCTTATTTCCTGTGGAAACAAAAACAAAACCTCTTCTTCAAAGTAACATATCTTTTGATTTAAAATTTGAAGGGAAAGCATTTTCAAAATAAATATGTTGTATTAATCCAGTATCATTTGTAATCAAACTTTTTTTAGCAGCTGTTGTTCCTTTCTCAGCCATCAAAACAATTAAAGACAACACAATAACATACAATATCCAGATTCTCTGTGTATTTTCCATCTTTACGTGGCTTTATTTCAAACTATATTTCTTTTATTTTTATTTTTAATTTTGGCTTTTTAAGTCAGGGTTTCTCTGGTCTCACTCTGTAGACCAGGTTGTCCTTGAACTCACAGAGATCTGCCTTCCTCTG
>NC_022034.1:31477843-31480561 GCF_000317375.1 Microtus ochrogaster | reverse complement strand
AGAGCTAATGGTCGAAGCAGTGTCTTAATGAATATGGTTTCTGTGTGATTATTTTGGTTCTGGGCAGCTGGACAAACAAGCGGCCTTCCTGTAACACCCCCCCTCTCTCTAAGAACTTTTTCCTTTTTCTTTTCTTTCCTAAACCTGCATTTATTTTTATATACACTGTAAACCATTTAGAGTTTTTTTTCATCTGAGTCTATTTTTACTGTATATCTCACTTTTTCTTACCACATGAGTCTTTAATTTGCTAAGCAATATGGCTAAAAGTAAAGCCGTAACTTTGACAGCTGGATCCACCCCAGACCTTAGCTTTCTGAGAGTCTAGCCTTATGGTGAAGGTACTGGCTGGAGCCATGTTTAATGCCACAACTCTATGGAGTTTCAAGGTTCCTGCCACCACCAAGAAGCATGCTATCTGCTATTCATCAACACCATTTAAGAGGTGGTGGAGCCTCTTAAAAGGGCTGTGAGATTTTTGCAGCTAAAGCTGAGTCAGGAAGCCTCTCTTAAATGAGATGCACTTTACCTAGCAAACAGAGCACATCTGAGAAAATGCTGCTACCAAGAAGCCATGCTTAACTCTGCTTCTTTTTGTCTATAATTACTTCCAAAAAGCTCTCTCAGGTTTTATGTAGATGCAGTGGTCCATGTTGGCACCATTTCGTAGTGAGAAAGCCACTTGTTCATTTCCTGGCTGCTCAGATTCCCAAAATAATCACATAGTGTTGTAATAGGAGTGGCGAGCTACGTTCCCGGCACCCGGCCGCCCACATGGCTAGCTTTATACCCGAAATAATTACACGGAAACTGTATTCTTTTAAACACTGCCTGGCCCATTAGTTCCAGCCTCTTATTGGCTAGCTCTTACATATTGATCTAACCCATTTCTAATAATCTGTGTAACACCACAAGGTGGCTTATCAGGAAAGATCTTAACCTGCATCTGTCTGGAGTGAGAGAATCATGGCGACTGACTGACTTGGCTTTCTTTCTCCCAGCATTCTGTCTGTTTACTCCGCCTATATAAATTCTACCCTATCAGAGGTAGCAGTTTCTTTATTAATTAACCAATGAAAGCAACAATAGATACAAGACCCACCTCCATCAACACAGAAATCATATTATTTGCAATAGTGTTTGACCAGTAGCTTAAGTTTATTTCTGGCTAACACATATCGTATATTAACCCATTTCCATTAATCTGTGTATCTTCATGAGGCTGTGGCTTACTGGGTAAAATTCCGGGGTCTGTCTCCAGAGGGGCTACATGGCTTCTTTCTGACTCCACCTTCTTTCCCCCAACATTCAGTTTAGTTTTCTCTGCCTACCTATATTCTACCTTGTGCAGGCATAAGACAGTTTCTTTATTAACCAGTGGTATTCACAGCATATAGAGGGGAATCCCACATCACGATGTAGCTTTTATAATCAGAGATCCATGTTCTAGAAGTTATAGAAGATCTTTGCAGGTTTGGAAAACAATTCTGTTCCCTATGCGGCTTAGATACATTAATGTATACTAAAGCCAGATGTTAGAGGGAGTAAATGAACCCTTCCCCCAGTTGCTTGTTGGAGATAAGTCCTGCCATCTGGCCCCAGTTGTTTTCAGATGACTGAAATGGTACTAAAATGTTGCTAACACTTGGATTCTCCTTTCTTTGGATCTTAGGTTTAAAAGAAAAATCTAGATTCTAATGCTGGAAGAAACTTCAGAGTTAAGTGGCAGAATTTAAATAGGAATGTCTGAATTGGCTCCAAAATTTCACCTTGTAATTAAAAATGAATTAAAGAATAAAGCTTGTACCTGATACAAATATTGGATAAAATTTCCTCTATTTTCATCCCCAATTGAAAATAGATAGGTCAATAAGGAGGAGAGCCCTGACTTACACCTTGGCCAAAGGTTGAGAAATCATGGAATGGATGTGTCTTCTGCAAGAGAACAGAGAACACAACCCAGAGACCTACAGCCCAGGGTTCAGAAATATAATGTGAGCTCCCATACCTGGTCATGTGTAGCTCAAAAGACTAAGGCAAGGAGAGCAGAGAACCCAACTCAGAGATCTACAGCCCTGGTTCAGAAATATAATGTGAGCTCCCATACCTGGTCACGTGTAGCTCAAAAGACTGAGGTAAGGAGAGCAAAGGCGTCTTCCTTCTGCTTCCACTTTGGCTTAGGTTTCAGTCCTAAGTGGGGAGGGATAGGATATGAGCAGTCTTACATTCTGAGGGACCACACAGGTCTTGTCCCCCTGTAGACCTGATCAGAACTTCTCTCTTCTACATGGAGGCAGAGCATGTAGGTTTGTGGAGAGCACTTTCTCTAAGGGTTTAATCCCTGGTATTGTAACAAAAAGGTTTTCCTCTCAGTGGAAGTATGAAGGCTAGTAGAAATCTTCACCTACTAAAATCATTTTAAGAAGGTAATTTACTTGTGTGATATCATAACTTAGGGGCTGAAGCAGGAAGTTCAGGAATTCAAAGCCAGTCTGGGCTACACCAAACTCATGAAACACATACACGCACACACACATACACACATGTACATCTATCTACTTATCTATTTACCTATCTATCTGTATTTGAAGTATTTTAAAATATAAAAATTACTTTTATAATACCTAAATCATATAAATTATAAATGTCTAGGTTAATGAACAATTAAATGCATTCATTTATTTAATAATAATTTAATTATTTAAATTAATTTAAAAA
>NC_022034.1:31474299-31476922 GCF_000317375.1 Microtus ochrogaster | reverse complement strand
GACATGAACACACACACACACACACACACACACACACACACACACACACACACACACACCAGTATGACAACCCTAATCAACCATAATCAAGTAACCAAAGAAATGCTGGCAAGCCATGGCATGTTAGAGCAAAGTGGTTACTTAAATTTGTAAACTCTTTGTAGAACTGAAGACTCTAGAGAGCTAAGTATAGGATGCCAGAGTATATTGTTAATCCAAGAAGAACTGAAAATTTTTTGGTTTGTTCCTCTTAGTGCAGCATGAAACATAGGGAGACAGAATGAGAGTCAAGACATCCAATTGTTAGCTAAGAACATAGAGAAGACCCAGACATATGTCATCAATGCCCTAAAATAAAAAAGCAGGAATCGTTGCCTTTTATAAAAACAGAATCAATTCAGTTTCAAGCAACAAAAAGGGTGAATTACAGAGCAGATTCAATTACCGGCCTTGGCAGATGTCTGTATTAAAGTTAGGGAGGAGTGGGTGCTGAAACTGATGAGGGCGCACAGGAGGGCGCTAGTCCAGGGGAGAGCCTGGCACACCGACGCTTTGCTGATCCTTTCCTGCCAGCGGAAGTTACTCTTTCCTCTCTCATCCGACCAAGTCGGCACCTCCTTGCTGAAAGAAGCCATAATGAGCTTGAGGGGAACCCTCCCTAATCTTCCTTAGGATGGAAGTCTACCACATCCTACTGTTCCTCGCCTGGTGATAAGATTCAATTTCATCCAGGCTCTAGATAGTAAGATAAAAAACTTCCCTTTGAGGAGACACAAAAGCATAACTCATATCTTCATCGGGAGAAAGCAAGGGTTTTTCTTTTTGACAATATTTTCAGACATCTGGAAATCAGTTACAAGAGTGGTTCTCAACCTTCCTAAGGCTACGACTCTATAGTACAGTTCTAATGTTGTGGTGACCCCCAACCATCAAATTATTTTCGTTGTTACTTCATAACTGTAAATTTGCTAGTTTTGACTATTAGTGTAAGAATCTGTGCTTTCCGATGGTCTTAAGCAACCTCCGTGGAAGGCTTGTTTTGACCCCCTTTGGGATCCACAGGTTGAGAACTACTGATTTATGAGGTTGAATCCTTATGGTTGGGTTTGAGGTAGAAGTGACTGTCTGTAGGAAATTTCTTGATATCAGTCACAAATCTGGATTCCCTCTTTCAGCTCAAATTGTTGGCAGGGACTCTGGCAACCCAACTCCAGATTGCTATATTGGAAAAGACATAGTCATCAAGAGGAGAAACCTCAAATTAGTTCTGTGTTCTGTGAAGTGACAGCTGTTCTGCTGGGAGAGGCTGGTGTGATCAAGACCACCTCTCCTTCCAAAGTTAGTTAAACCAGCAGTAATCCTGCAGCCTTGGGAGAATGACGAGATCACAGCAACCATCCAGGCTTCGGAAAACTCAAGTGGAGATTCCTAACCAGTTGCTATTTGCTATCTGGATCATGAATGAGACAGATGGATTTGGAGAATGATCACTTATTATTATAAACTTAATCCATGTTGATGCAAATTATTGTGATTGTTCCAGATGTTTATTCCATTCTGGAGCAAATCAACACATGTCCTAAGCACCTGGAAGGCAGCTATTGATCTGGTGAAAGTCTATTAGTACAACTGTCAAATCAGGTGCAATTGTTGTTCAGCTGGCAGAGCTATCAATGTACAGAAGCTTTGTTACTTACAACAGGGATTAATTCACTGTCAATTAATTAAAGCACTGAAACTATCATAAATCCAAATGCATGCAGCCTACCGCCCATCACAGCTTAGCCACACAGAGAAATCTGTGTGTTGATGATTTCCTCTTATGCTGACGTGGCTGATGGGGAACCATGACTACTTGAACTTGATTTAAAAGAATAAAAATTGTCGGGGGTCCAACCCCAACATAAATTATCTCTCTGGATCTCTGGATCTGAGTGGAGGCATGGGAATTATTGAGACACAGTTCACACAGCAATATTGGAAGGGAGTCTCAGGGTTCATTCAAATCCCGAAGATCACCCGCGTTTATTCTTAAAGCAGCTTTTATATCCAAAGGTAAACTGAGGGGGAAGTTCATTAGCATTCTATTTCCGGGGTAGCAGGACTAAAGTCATGTCCACCGCAACTATGGCTGTTCTGTCACTTGGATTAACACCTCTTCCCAGGTAATTCCCATAATTACAAAGAAGGGAGCATATCCTGACCAGGCGACAGCCTGACTATAAGTGCTAGGTGACCACCGCAGGTGTGAACTGTGACTTCAGAGTCTGGCCTCCATATGGAAATATGGAAGTATGGAAATATGTGGCTTGTATAATATTGCCCCACAGTTAATCCACAGAAAAAAATTAAATTCAAATTTTGAATTAAGATTTTTATTGATCACGTACTGCTTTTGTACCATTGAAAGTCCAAAACTCATAGATCTAACCATCTTAAGTCAGCTATCATCCTTATTACCTTTGCGTCACATCAGTTCTCAGTTCTATGCCAAATCTTCTCTGTAGGGGTCTCAATCATTGCTCCCTTCCCTAGGACACCTGAATAATCCGTTACAGTAACGGATTATAGAATGCTCATAGAATTTTTTTTTTAATACTCACGTGAGATTTTTTTTTTTTTT
>NC_022034.1:31432226-31474145 GCF_000317375.1 Microtus ochrogaster | reverse complement strand
GCCCGGCTATGCTCATAGAATTTGATGATCAGGTCTACCAACTACTCTAAAAATCCTGAAAAGGCATATATGTAACAGATGGTTAGCAATAAATACCACAAAATGTAAGAGTATTGCATGGCCCAGCAGATCTGACAGGTTTGTTGTTTTTATTATATATATATTTGGGTTTGGTGTTTGGTTTTCCGAGACAGAGTTTCTCTGTGTAGCCTTGGCTGTCCTGGACCTTGCTCTGTAGACCAGGCTGGACTCAGACTCATAGATATCCACCTGCCTCTGTCTTCTGAATGCTGGAATTAAAGGTGTGCACCACCACTGACTGGCTAATAGGACAGTTTTTGATTGACAGTCTTAAGTTGTAGATTTGTAGGTAAATGACCACACAGATCATCACAATGTGGAGCTGAGGTATGGCATCCTCTTTCTTGTGTTCTTTCTTAAAATTTATTTTATGCACATTGATGTTTTGCCTGCCTATATGTCTATGTTTGGGTGCTGGATTTGCTGAAAGTGGAGTTACAGTTGTGACCTGTCATGTAGGTGCTGGGACTTGAACCTGGGTCCTCTGGAAGAACAGCCAGTGCTCTTAACCATTGAACTACCTTTCCAGGCCTGATAGCTCTTTTCTTTTGAGAAGCAGTTATTAGCTTATGTCTGAGCCCTAGCAGATGCTGAATGCATGTGATCATGGACCACCAAATTGCTGCCAGACAACTTTGTATGAATGCCACTCGTGAACTAGAATCTTTCCGACCCAGGAAGCCATGGAGTTTAGCATGAACTAGCAGCATTCCATCAGTGTATGAAAATGTTATACCTGGGTCAAGCAAGTCCAAAAGAGTCAGTTAATTTTTGTGAATAATGAATTCAAACTTCCATAATCTTCAGTCACGGTACCTATCTCTTCCAACTGTACTCGTGACCAAAACTAAAGAAAAAGTGTGTACAGGATGATACTCAAGTCTGTAGTGCGTCAGGCTGATCCTAAAGGACAATGGTAGAAAATCATCCCAGAGAGAGGGGTTTTGTGCAACACACCCACTTATTCACTGTATTTAGAAGGAGAGATGGCCAGATGGTTAGCTTGGTAGTGGTTCTGTTAATGATTTCTCTGGATTGTCAGGAATCGGAAGTAGTAACAGAGAGAAACTAGGGACTTGAGTTTTGTGCATGGTGATAGATATGGATCTATTTTCATTCTTCTACAGGTTGACATCCAGTTTTGCCAGCACCATTTGTTGAAGATGCTCTCTTTTTTCCATTGTATACTTTTAGCTCCTTTATCGAAAATTAGGTGTTCATAGGTTTGTGGGTTAAAGTCCGGGTCTTCTATTCGATTCCATTGGTCGACTTCTCTGTTTTTATGCCATTACCAAGCTGTTTTCAATACTGTAGCTCTGTAATAGAGTTTGAAGTCAGGGATGGTAATGTGTGGCGCACACCTTTAATCCCAGCACTTGGGAGGCAGAGGTGGGCGGATCTCTGTGAGTTTGAGGTCAGCCTGATCTATAGAGTGAGTTCCAGGACAGCCAGGACTGTTACACAGAGAAACCCATCTCAAAAAACAAAACAAAACAAAAAATAAAACAAAACACAAAAAAAATCAAGCCCAAACAAAAAAAAAACAACCAATCAACCAAACAAAAACAAATAAGTTTCCAAAAAGACCATCCCTTGGATGTGTAGATGGATTGCTAAACTTGCAAGAATGTGTTTCTTCTTACCCCACTTTAGTTTCTAGACAAACCTATCATGATCCCCAAATGAATTCTTTTCATTATAAACTGAAGCTGAAGTCTGTGTCCCAAATTGTTCAGCAAAGCTGTAAGTAACAGTAACCCTAACACATATGGAGCCACGCCAATTAAATTCCAACATCCCAAGAGGCATCAAGATACTGGCCTCTCAGGTAGTTCTTCGTCAACTAAATGGTGCATCCATTGATTAGGTATAGCTTTTCCAAACTCAAAAGCCTCAGGACCTAGGGTGCTGATCACCCTGAGTGGCACTATGAGCTCTGAATGAATTGAACTCAGAAAAATGTAATTCTCCTTGTTGCAGAGTTACAGCCTCGTTGGCTTGGAGACCCTAGGAAGCAGATGACTGAGTTTAGCAGAGAATGAGACCTTCCATTTTCTCCCTTCCCCCCAGTCTAGATGTGTTCCCCACCTCCAGGAAGAGCCGATCACACAGATTGGCATGGCTGTTCTGTATCTTGGTGCCTGCTATGACAGGGAGGCCAGTTACAGAGTGAGTGGCAGGCAGTGAGCAGTGACAGGGAACCAGCTATAGAGGGAATGGTGGGCAGTTTTCCTTTTAGTGTTGCCATCCCTGTCCCAATCAGCATGGTTAGTCCACATCAGATTGTTCTCGGTCTTCCTAAACAGATCTGTTTTTATTTCAGTGAGGAAGAATGAGTAGAGGATTTGGAGACATTTATCCCAATACCATCCCTCCAGAGCTATATGACTTTGAAAACGGGAGGCAACTGTTTGCCCAACAGGGCTCTTGTGTGGAAAAGTGTCCTCACTTAATGTCGTATGGATAAATGTAAAATTTACTAGAAAACTTTAAAACTCTGAAAGCTCGGATTCATCTGTTGGATACCTTTGTAAATAGTCAATGGATTAACCTTTTGTTTAGTTTATTATAAAGCAAGAAGGGGTGTTTCTCTTTCTTGGCTCCTTTGGGCTCAGAGTCTTGGAAACAGGAGACGTGGCTCAGACAGAAACAAGGGCGTCTCTCAAGGGCAAGCAGCATACAGATAGACTAGAGAGTCTCCATTTATCCAGTCTATTTACTCTGGCACCCCTCACACAGTGCTGTTTATATTCCTTTGTCACAAAGGAAGCGATGAAATATTACATGCTCTGTTTAGCCACTGTCATGGAATTGATGAGTGCACAGGTATGGGATTGATGAGTGTACAGGCATGGGATTGATGAGTGCCCAGGTGGCAGCTCCTCGGGAGGTCTGCAGATACTTCCTTTTCACTTTGTGCTTTCTGATGCTGGGACAGGCTGGGAACATAGTGAGTGATAGGCTCTGTGTTTTCCTAACCCTTTTCTGTAATTCAGATGGTGAATATTCTTCAATACTGAAGAGTTGCTAAACCCTTCAAAGAGGAAGCCTCAATTGGAGATTATTAGGTCATTGGGGGTGTTATCTTGAAAGTGGATGTAAATGCTGGCCCTCTTTCATTCTCTTTTCCTCTACATGTGTACCCTACTATTGCTATCTGTCACCCCCAAGCTAGTGGACCCACTTAATCTTGATAGGAGCCTTCAGAACAGTGAGCTAAATAATGCTTCTTTCCTTATAATATGATTAGGGTATTTCATAATAGTAACATGAAATATATGAATACCCATAACCTTCAGAATATCAGTAATTAACCATGTAGCCTTTAGATACAGTTTCTTTTAGCAAATTCATAAAAATTTCAGTTAATAAATACATAATGAGATCTTTTAAAGAATATTTTATTAGTCTATAGATCTGGTCATAATATAGATCAGCTTGTGTATCTCCTATGTGTCTGTGGTCAGTGCATGAAGAACCAATATTGTCCATATGAATACGTCAATAGTATTTTAGCATAGGTCCTTCCAATGTACTTAAACTTAAAATACTAAGATTCTTATTCTGCTTAGTAGCTGTGCTCTGATAAATGTTGAAAAAAAAACTGGAGAAAATTCCCTGATTTGTGTCGTCTTCCAAACTATATGCTGTAAATACTCCAAGTGGGCCAATTTCAATCTGCTATGTTCACATCAGTGCACATGAAACTGAGACAAGGTACACAGGAAGACACACATCACTGTATGGCATTCCTATAACAGAGACACAATACACCTCAAGAGCACAGAAAGTTGATGATGGTGAAATAAGTTGAGAGATGGTGAAGACTGAGTGTATAATACACCAGCTTTTATACTGTGAGTTTAATATCATATGTTTTTAAAGAATGGTTCTTAAACACTGACTTTCACTGCTTCGCTTCTCTGAGTTCAAAGCCATAATATTTCGGTCACTTCCTCCTTTAGGAAGTTTCCACATTTACCTGTCTGGACATACAGAGTTTGCATTATCTAAGTATGATGTTCTTTTAGTAGAACAAAATGTTTTTCCTTTTCTATTTTTAAATGCAAAACTAAGAGTTTTTTTTCCTTAACTCATAACTCTTTGGAGTGGGCAGGATACCAGTAGGGTTAGCTTCACTGAAAGATGAGAGGCTTTTATTTTCTTTTAGATAAGCTTTTAAAAAATCAATAAAAAGATATTTTCAGAGAGCACAGATAGAACAGAAACCATACTACACTAAATAAGTAAAATATGATTTTAGAAGAACAAAACTATGAAGTCCCATTGTCAGTTTTGTTTTAAAGAATCCTGCATGGGTATCACGATAAAATAAAAATTAGTGTGGCATGTTATGGGGCCACATTTTGAGGAAAGGACACACAGAAGTTTAAAACCTTGCTAGCAAGAAACTCCTGTCCCTTTCCCAAAAAAGAGGCCCAAAAGAGACCAGAACGACTTCATTTTCTTTTGAACTACCTTTGAGACAGCATGTTCAGCAGATTCTTGCAGCCCACATGGATAGGTTGAAAGAGCTCAGAGAAGAGTGAGAAAAGTTGCCTGGGAGAGAAGAGCTTCTATTGCCAAGGAAGTTATTTTTAATTAATATGCGTTGGAAGCAAGAGCGCGGAAGGGAGCTAGAGTGAAGATGAGCTCTCGCTGGTCTGGCACAGAACTCCTAGTTTAGCCTTCACTTTCCATCTACACAAGTCTCAAGTTGTGCCAGTCACTTTCCTGCATAAACTACCAAGTGTAGGGCTTTTCCTGTCCATTACTGAGAATGCCTGCAGCAAGAAAAATCACAAGCCATCACACTATTTCAAGAGTCAGACGACATCTGTACCATTTGTTCTCAATGTGGTAGAGTCATCCATAAGCAACGGAAATATCTGCCTTTATTTTTCAGTAAGTATTTTTTATTATATAGTATTTGACCAACATTCCTAAATTTTATGGGTTCAGTGTCTCCTAATGTTCAGTTTACTGCTGCTCAAGGTTTTGCTTGGGAAATGGTGATGGCATTATAAAGTAATGTCATGTAAGGCAAAAGAAATCAAGAGGTAATTCACAAGTTAGAAAATCCTTCTTAAAAGTAGATACCCTATGAAGAATGGGTAACAATGACAATCCCCCCAAAAATGAACTGCTGTACTTCCACAAGGAAGCAACTAAGCAGGGTGGTGGTGGCGCACGCCTTTAATCCCAGAACTCAGGAGGCAGAGACAGGCGGATCTCTGGGAGTTCGAGGCCAGCCTGGTCTACAAGAGCTAGTTCCTGGATAGGCACCAAAGCTACAGAGAAACCCTGTCTTGAAAAACCAAAAAAAAAAAAAAAAAAGCAACTAGCTCTATGTGTTCACATGAACTCCAGTGGTTTATTGGGTCTTAATTCTAGGTTGTAAGAAATCCAAGGGAAGATCAGCTACTGTGAAGAGGATAGGGTGTTTCTTTGTGAGGCCAGAAGTCCATCATTATACAACTCCTTGGATCTTAGCCACAAGAGTTTCTAGATCGAAGTTATTTTTTCTTTCTTAGCTCTGAGTGTGGAAATGTGGAAGCAGACGACTCTCCAGGAGCCTACAGATTTCAGTTCTGGAAGCACAATGAGGCTGAAATGGTGCCATTGGCAACCGGAGGAGGGAGTTTTGCACCCTGATAAATTCAAGTTGGGTTTGGTGGTCTCTGGGAATAAAAAAAGGTGTAGGCAAGATAGACCCAAGGCAGAAGTTAGACCACATGGCGAAGGAGTGGAGAACGGCAGCTTGGTAAAGGAGCTCACTCTCTTTGAATCCAAGGCCTACAGTGATGGTCTGAACAGAATGGAGGACATTTATAGACAAGATATGAGGGACAGTGTGGGAAAGTATCTTAATCAGGGTTTCCATTGCTGTGATAAAACACCATGACCAAAAGCAACTTGAGGAGAAAAAGATTTATTTCAACTTATAATTTTCAAGTCACCCTCCATCACTGAGGGAAGCCAGGGAAGATATGCAAGGTAGGAACCTGAAGGCAGGAACTGATGCAGAGGCTGTGCAGGAACACTGCTTACTGACTTGCTCCTCAGGCTTGCTCAGCTGTAGTGAGGAGGCCCCTAGTTAGTTCCTGGCCACTTAGCCCTGAAATAACTACACAGAAACTTTTTAATTAAATCACTGATTGGCCCATTAGCTCTAGCTTTTTATTGGCTGACTCTTACATATTAATTTAACCCATTTCTTTCAATCTGTGTATTGCCATGTGGCAGTGGCTTACCGGGTAAAGTTCCATCTGGCTCTGGCGGGGCTACATAACTTCTCTCTGACTCTGCCCCCTTTCTCCCAGCATTCCATTTAGTTTTCCCCACCTAGCTCTGATTTACCCTATCAGGCCAAGGCAGTTTCTTTATTCATTAATGGCAATCACAGCACACAGAGGGGAATCCCACATCATCCAGCTTGCCTTCTTATAGCACCTAGTACCGCCTTCCCAGGGGTGCCACTGCCCACCATGAACTTGGTCCTTCCACATCAATTGCAAATTTAAAAAGGCTTGCCCAACACCAATCTAGCCATGGGTATTCTCTCAATCTAGACTCTCTGTTTCCAAAAGACTTTAGCTTGTGTCAACTTGACATGAAATTAGACAGTGCAGGGAATAACCCAAGAGGGACTTCTGAATGCTGAATATTGTTAAGCGTTCAAATGTGTTTGCTATCTGAAAAAACTATATATGGTGTCATATTGTGCTCTGGATTTATACTTACTCCATCACTGATGAAGTCAAATATCATTTCAATATTTATTACCTATTGCTTCTCCTCCTATGAAATACATAGATAGAATAAGGTTTGGAAGAAAAATAAAAATAGAATCTTTCACCATTTTATATACACAGTTACTTTTAGAATGGTTAAAAATTGAAACATAAAGAATCTAATTCTATTCCTGGATCTCACAGTAAAAGGAGAGAAACTGGCTTTTTCTTTTGACCTCTACAAAAGGACCATGACAAACATCAGCACTCCCTGCCTTCCCCCATACGAATAATAAATAAAATAAAATATTAGTTTCAAAATAATATCTGTGTTAATAACCTCTAAAACATTAAGACATTAAAATGCCATTAGGACAAAAAAAAAGCAAAACCCATAGAGATGTGTACTCAACTGTAAACTGTTATTCTACATTAACGAAAGAATAAATAATGTGGTATGTCCATAAAATTGAACATAATTCCACCACAAAATAGAATTAATACTGAACATTCTATAACATAAATGAACTCTGGAAAACATGCTGAACAAAAGGCTGTAGAATGTATGACTTAGAAATAAAAAGTCAAACCAGGCAAATCCATAGAGATAGAAAGTGGATCAGCAGTTTCTATGGTTTCAGTGTGCCCCCTTGGAAGAAACGTAATCCTTGGTGAGGTGCTCCTAGGAGCAGTGATTAAGCAGTGAGAGCTCAGTGAAGGCCCATTTCCATCCTGCCTATCATATAAACACTGAACACAAAGGCTTTCATAAGATACCTAATGCTGGCATTTTCATCTGGCAATAGATTTCTATTATTTATAAATGACCACATCTGTGGTATTTTGGGTAGCATCATTAGGAGACAGTTAATCTCAAGGGCTGGAGAAGGAGAGAACAGGGTGTGGCTGCTAATGGATTTCTGTTTCTTTTCACGATGAAAAATGTACTAGAATTAGATAGTAATGGTTGCTGCACAGTCTCGTGGATACATTGGAAATTACTGACATATAATTTAAACTGGTGCATTTTGGGTGCGTGAATTATACCTTGATAATACAAAGGAAAAAATGTAATTATAAGCACTGAACGCAATCACTTGCCAATGTCCCTGTGCATCTCCTGTCACCAAAAACGGCTGGCCGTTCACATATGGCTCTTCCACTTCCCTTTGCTTCTCTTTCCCCCATAGATACAAAGATTCCTCTCCAGCAGGTGTGTAATTTGACAAAGATCTCCCATCATATTCTCCTTGACTAGATCTCCAAATATTGATCTGGGTGGTGGTGGCACACACTTATAATCCCAGCACTTGAGAGGAAGAGGTAGGTGAGCTTAAGACTAGCATGGTCTACAGAGGGACAGGCATGGCTGTTACATAGAGGAACCTTATCCTGAAAAACAAACAAAACAAAACAAAAAAGATCTCAAAATATTAAAAGAATCATGATAGTTATTTATGTAAATAATAGTGATCATTTATTGACTGACTCCTGGATGCTACTCCCAATGCTTTCTAACATTTGTTTTGTTAGATCCTAGAAAATTCTTATGCATTATTCCTAAAGTACATGAGAAAAACATAGGTTTCTTTCTAATATGCAAGATCAAACAACTAACTGATTTGAGAATAAAAGCAAACACTTTTATTAGATTCTAAATTTTACTTTTTTTCGTCAGCCCCACTTTTTGCAAAGGTATAGGTTACTAAGGAGAAATGCAGACACGTCTCCAAGAATGCTATGAGGCAATTTACTCATCCAGTATTATGTTCATACCACTGAAGTAGCAACAAGATTTTCTGATTTCATAGACAGCGGCTGCCACTAGTTTGCTTCAAGAGTTCTCCAAAGTATCTTTCATAAACACCACGCAAGATGGATCAACTTATAGCCTGGAAGAAGAATCAAATTAGCCATTTAAATGTCAATTCTGTAAATGTCATTTTAATCAAAGCATTTGCAATCCCCGTATCACGATTCTGCACAGCATCTCCTATAATTAGCAGGAGCTTTGAGCCAGTGCTGTGGTGTTAGAAGAGTTTGTAATTGGCTATGCGCAACTGAAATGCCATCAGTGGAAATATCAGACCCCAAAAATCACAGAGAAGTGTAGAAGTGTAGTCGAACAGGTTGGATTCTACAAACAAACCTCCACAAAAATGTTATTTTTCTTTTATCACAGGCTTTATTTATTTGATCTACTGGCAGCTACAAGTCTTAGCTAGAGCAGAAAACATCACACAAATAATTTCTGAGATGTTTCTTCTCATAATTCTGTTCCATTCTTTAAGATGGGTCATCTTTGGAAACAGTGTACTTGGGGTCAACAAGCTTTCAGAAGATGAAATGAAGCAAATGAAGCAAAGGTGTATGGACAAAAAATGAAGTTTCCCCTTTTGACTTTGGCAACCTGGAGAGCTCTTTCCCACATCTTCCAGAAATCTGGTATCAAATTGTGGTGGAGCCTCCTAAGTGGAGGAGAACTTGAGCTCGGTTGGTGCTGTCTGGGGGTTGGTCCCTATAATATTTTCCTTCCCTGTGCAAGCTCCTTTACCTAGTGTCATAGCTTCCCTCAAAGCAATTGAATCTTAAAGTTTTTTAGTGGCTTTTCCAAAGATGCACAGCTACCAGGTGGAATGGCTGAGATTAGGACTGATTTAAGTCTAATTGTCCCAAACCTAGGCTTTTTTCGTAATATTGTTACCTCTGGAAGAAAATCATTGGCTGAAAAGCCATATTATGCAAATAGAATGACCTACTTCTTTATGATGCTCTTTAAAGTGATGTTTTAAAGACATCTTCTGAAGAATTATTAGATTCTAAGATTAAATATTTTTCTATGGGTATTGCTTAAAAATCCTCAATAATATGGTGGAAAATTTATATCTTGTTTTATTTTTTTTTCTGTCTAATTTCTTTTTATACCTTGTCATTCTCTAAAGGAGGAAAGTGGCCATTGGACAACTGCCAAAACCACCCTGCCTGGTAGGCTATTGTGGGGGTCCAATAACAGGTGAATGGGTCACAGATGTAATTTAGTGGCCGAGCATTTGCCTGGGCATGTATGGTGTCCTCATTTTAGTCTCTACTGCTGCAAAAAAACAAGTATACAAAACCTTGCCGCCCCCCCCCCTTTCTATGTCCTGTTCTGCTGGCTCAAAATTATTCTCAAATGCGTTAGACTCTTCCGGGCCTCCCTATCTCTATGTGCTAATGAGCCCTCCCAAAACATTCCTTCTCCACGAGGCCTATGGGAAGGAGATTAAGGAGAAAAAGCAAGCCATAAATTATTCAGCTCTTGGACAGCCAGGTTAACTCGGTGTTCGAAGGTACCAGGAAATTCTACTTTGACCTAGATCTGAGCCATGCTTCTAACACAGTCCGTGACAAGTTCTCTGCGGTGCGGGATAGGCACCTTGACTATTTTATTTCCACTTTGCTTTGTTCTTTTTTTGTTTTTTAATTTGCATCACTTTACCTTGTTCTTGGAATGACTTTGGTGTTCAGTGTTTGTTGCTGTGATAAAAGCACCATTAGCGCAGGCAATTTAAGAAGAAAAGACTTTATTTTGCTAATGTTTTCACAAGGAGAGTCCAAAAATGGCAGCTACACAAGGGAGGGTATGGGACTTGGCAGCAAGCAGTGGAGCAGGAAGCGGAGAGAGAGCACATCTGGAACCATGAGCGAGGCACCAGCAGAGAGAGTGACCCGGAAATCTACGCCCAGTGACGTACTTCCTTTATCAAGGGTCCAGTTTCTAAAGGTTCCCCTTCAACCACTGCCATGAACTGGGGCCCATGTGTTCAAATACGTGAGCTTATATAGGACAATTTCTTGTTCAAGCCCACACAGTTATTCAACCCTTTCTTTTACAAGCCACCTCCATTCTATAAGAAAGCCCCTCCCAAAATGAGCCTGGATCCTCCTCTTCTTTTTGCCCTAGTGTTACCGTCCCATTGTGAGCAGCACAGCCTGTGGCTGGAACCTCCTGACTCACCTGTTTCTGCATTTCCCCTCACGACAAGGTTGAATCCTTTAAGCTGTCACGCTCTGAAGCAACACCCTGGAACACCTTTTTTTTTTGCACCAGGGTTAAAGACTACCATGGAGTCTCCCTTTCCACCATGACTAATGCTTACTGATAATTCCCTTTGCGTGTTGATTTCAGCTGCACGGGCTTCTCTGATGCTCCGTGAACTTGCTAGGCCCATCGCCATCTCAGGCATGCTCCTCTGATCCCCTGCCCGGCACACAGTTTTCATAGACACCTGTACATCTAGCCCACCCCGCGAAGATCATTGCTCTTGTCTTTTCAATGAGGGCCATCCTTACGCAGAATCATAAATGTTTTCCTCTCTCGTCCTTCCCATCGATTGTGATTTTTTGGTGTGTGTGTGTGTGTGTGTGCTCAGCACTGAAGATGGTACCTAGCCCTCAGACATTTTAGGCAAGTGTTCTACCCCAGTCCATGATTTTGTTTTATGTAGCATTTTGTTAGAATTTTTTTCTTTGAAACAGGATTTTGTGTATCCTGGGTCTCAATCTCACTTTAGCAAAGGCTGACCTTGAACTCCTGATCTTCATGCCCAGTGCTGGGATTGCAGATGTGAGCCACCCGACAAAATGTCCATAGCTTATTTGTGACACAGATAACATATTATGATGCATATTTCTTGTTGTGTATCTTTCTAGATGGAATTTACATTATTTGTCTTTCTATTCACTGATGGATTCCAAGTCCCTGGAACATAACTGTTGAATGAATGAACAAATACATGAATGTAAAACTATACTTTTCTGTGCTTTTTCTATTTCTTTCCATTTTTGATTTAAAAACAACTATTTTTTTCCTGAGTTCTCATTTTTATAAAAACATGCTAAAAATAGCAAGGAGTGGGCAGCACACAGAAACATTCAGTTTATTTACATACTTTCCCTAGAGCTACTGACTCAGTAGCTGTGTTATTTCAGGAGAATGTTTGGTGTGGGAGGGTTGGTAAACAAATGTTCTAGCTTTCTAATCTGTATTAGCTTCCACTCGTTATGTGACTGTTAAGTCAATTTATGTATGTTACATGCTTGTGATAAAGCACATTATCTCATTTATCTACCTTAGTATGAGGGTAGCACTAGCTTCTATAACAAGAAGCTCCAGAATAGAGTGACTTGGGTGTGGTTCCCCTGTAATAGTTAAGAAATATTTCAGAGTTTCTGGAGCACAGCTACAAATGTCATCTATATTCTTGGGGTAACAGTGTCTCTGTTTTTGGTATAATCTGGTTCTCATGCTTCCTGCAGTTATTGGTACTCCAGCATGTTTTATTGGTCGGACTTTATCTCATGGCCATCTAATTAATGCAATCATATGTCAACTACAACCCCATCTCTACAGAGGTAATTTCTTGTAACCTTTGTGTGGGGAGGGATTATTTTGATGAATGGCTTTATTACTTAAATTAACGTACAACCAAGTTTACCCTTTTACATTATATAATTCGATGTATTTAGTATAGCCATACTGTTATGCAACCATCACCTACCTACTTTTTGCTACCACAAAAAGAAACCCAGTTTCTAACACTAGATATACATCTTGGACTCCATATTTTGGAATCAGTAATATACCCTTTTTATTTCTACTTATTGTAGGTATTTTCTATGAGCAGAATTATATGTTATGCAGCTTTTTGTGTTTAGTTTCTTTTGCTTAGCCTAATGTTTCAAGTCCCATCTATATAATATATGTATATATATGCTGATACATGTATATATGACACACATATATGTGTACACATGCACACACACACACACACACACATATATATATATATCACTACTTCATTCCTTCTGGTGGCAAGAGTTAATTCCATTAAAGTTATATAACAGCTATTTATTCATTTGTGAGTTATGATCCCTTGGATTTTATGTTGTTTAACATATTAGATATTATGAATAATTCAGCTAAGAATGATTTGTGTATTTGTGTATTTCTATTCTATGGGCACTTGCTTGGGTCTATACCTAAAAGTAGAATTAGTAGGCAGTCTGTTAACTCTATATTTAATTTCATGAGCTCTTGTCAAATTTAATTTTAAAGCATCAGAAGATTACACGCTCGCCAGTTCTATACAAGGAGTGCAATTTCTTCACACCCTTGTCCACACTCACTATTGTGTGTCCTTTTGATTCTGACCATCCAGCTAGTACTTTGTTGTGCTTTTGTTGGTTGTGTCCCCTGGGACTAATGCTGTTATGCTGTTTGCTGGTGCTTACTTATCATTCACAAGTTTCTTAAGGGAAAAGTTCTTTATCAATTTTAACTGTTTTTGAACAGTTGAAAGTTGTTGAATTATAATCATCTTGATATGAATCCTCATCAGACTTGCATGCTGTGTGTTGTCTTGTTACTTCGCTGTAGTAAGCATTGAGATGGTCTGATCATTACAGAGAAGGGAAGTGTAACTGAGATGCTAAATCACTTATTCCAGATCGTGGGGTAGACTGTCTCTGCCTCTCTTTATAGCTAGTTCTGGGCTGCGAGGCTGAGTTTTCCTGCTGCACTGGTTGTAGTTTATTTTCTTGTTGCTATGATAAAACACTCTGACAACAGAAACTTCAGAGAGAAAAGGCTTATTTTGGCTCAGAGCTCAAGGTCCTGTCCATCACGACGGGGCAGTCAAAGAGGCAGGAGCTGGAAGCACTGGTTACATTGCTTTTATAATCAGGGAGCAGAGATAGACGATTTTGCTTTCTTTTCTCTACTTAGACCATCTAAGATGATAGCAAAGGAATGGATCCTCCCACCCTGAGCCTGTCTTTCCATTTCAACGCACTCAAGATAATCCCCGCAGGCATGCTGTCTTGGTTGGGTTTTTTATTGATGTGATAAAATACAATCAGCCTACAACTTGTAGTCTACCTTGAAGTCAGGACAGGAACTTGGAAGTAGAAGCCATGGAGGAATTCTGCTTACGGACTTGGTTCTTTGGCCTTTTCAACCTGCTTTCTTATATAAGTCAGAACCACGCTGCTCAGGACCACACTGCTCAGGACCACGCTGTTCTACAGCATGAGCCGCTAATCAGGACAATACCCCATAGATGTGCATACCAGCCAGTCTTATGGGGGCATTTTCTTAGTTAAGTTCCCTCTTTCCAGACATAGCTAGGTTTGTATCAAGTTGAGACAACAGAAACCAACCAGCGCACATGTTCAGAGATCCAACTCCCAGGGGATCCTAGATTCTGTCAAGATGACAATTAACAGGAAACCATCATAGCAATGAGGGCTGTGAAGGAAGGACCAGGGCTGCTGACACCCCCCCCCCCTCCTTCATGGATTGGTGTTCTTTCCTCATTCACTGTACTGAGATGGTGATACCCAGTTCAGTCACTGGCAAAGCTCCTTGAAAAGGCATTGGTGGGTATAGGGGGTAGGAACACTGTACCCCTGACTGAGAACTTGTCTTAGACAGAAGCAGAGACAGATGTCTAGTGTGTTCCTGTCACTTCAGCTTAGCCTTCCCTGGTTGTTATAGCTCAGACCGCCATCTGCTTAAACATGTTCAGTGTGAGACCTTCTTGAGTTCTCAAGGCAACACAGAACTCCTTGAAAAATCTCTTGTGTGTTTGTGCGTATGTGCATGCTCGTGTGTGTTTGTGTGCATGTGCTTGCCTGTGTAGAGGTCAGAGGACAACTCAAGTGTGGTCTTGACCTTTAACCTGCTTTAAGAGAGGGCTTCTTGTTGTCCACCACTGTGTGTACCAGACTAGCTGGCTTGCAAGCTTGCAGATTTTCTCCTGTGTCCACCGCCCATCTCTCTATAGGAATACTAAGATTACAGATATCTGCCTCTGTTTCCAGCTTTATGTGTTCTCTAGGGATTCAAGCTCAGGCATTCATATTTGCAGGGAAAGATCTTTACCAACTGAGGCATCTCCCTAAATGGGTTTCCCCCCCATTTTTCTTTGTGAGACAGGATCTCATATACCCCTGGCCTTGTACCCCAGATCCTCCTGCATCCACTTCCCAAGTGTTGAAACTGCAGTTGTCTACCATTATGCCCAGATGTCCAGTCAAACTTTTCCATAAATTCAGAATATATCTTCCATTTGGGGGAAGAAGAGAAAATTTGGTGCTCTTCGGCATAATTCTTCAGGGACTGGAGAGATTGGCTCAGTGGCTAAGAGCACTGGTCGTTCTTGCAGAGGACTGAGTTCAGTTCTTCAGGGACTGGAGAGATTGGCTCAGTGGCTAAGAGCACTGGTCTTTCTTGCAGAGGACTGAGTTCAATTCCCTCTCCAGTTCCAGGGCACCTGATATCTTCCCACTTCTGTGCGCACATGGTATACATACGTACATTCAGGCAAAACATCCATATGCATAAGATAAAATAAATACAACTTTAAAAAAAAAACCCTTCTTCAAAGACTCGCTCGCAGTTTAAGAGCAGTTATGCACTCCTGACTATTGAGCCCTTGGCTAAGTGGCTGGCTCTCTTGTGTTTTGTTTGAGCCCTTGGCTAAGTGGCTGGCTCTCTTGTATGTTTTGTTTCGGAGACACGGTTATTCTGGGACTGGCCCTCAAGTTCTCAGTCTTCTTGCCTCAGCCTTCTAAATTCTGGATTAATGGTGTGTAGCAAATCCCCAGCAGTGATTATGCTTTACAAAAACACAATAAATCTCTGGAGTTAGAAGCTGCCTCTCCCCTAAGGAAAAGCACACTGCACGGCCTCCGTTATCATTTTCCTATTGTACTATGATTCTTTTCGTTGTTTGTGTGGTACATGCATAATGTATGTGCTTGTTAGGGGAGGTGTGTGCATGCATATATGTGCAGAGGTGAGAGACAGATGTTGGGGATCTTTTAATCAATATTCACCTTGACTTTTTGAGACAGGGTCTCTTGCTGAGCCGGAAGCTCGCTGATTCACCTAGATTAGCTAACCATTGAGCTTCAGGGCTTTGCTTTGCCTCTTCCAGGGTTTGTTCCAGGCTCAAGCCACCATGCTTAGCTTTGTATGTGAGTTCTGGGGTTCGAAACATAGGATCCTCAAGATTGAGAGAGGCAGGCACTTACTGACGGAGCTGTCGTTTCCAGTCCTGCTGTGGCTTAGAAGGTCAGGGCAAGCAGAGGACAGGAGACATTTTCCTCAGAGAATTTTCATTTGCTTGCCTCTCCAATTTTCATCTTAGCCTTGCTATTCAAACTGACCCAGAAAAATCTGGCAAATGGAAGCACTTGGGGTCACAGGATCTAAGCCGTCTTTCTATTACTGTTGCAGTCTTAAAGAGACAGAGAAAGAGGGCATCACGTGTGGGCGTCTGACCCAGGGTGTTGAAATAGAATTTAGGAGGATCTGCAAGGAGGGAAGACAGTGGAATTGAAAATGCTTGTTCTGCAGCTTTTTCTGTAGCACAGTGGGGAGCCCCACCAGACCCTTTTCACCTGACAGACCCACTCCATCTGCAAACACAGCTTCCAATCAGGGCTTTTTCATTTCTCTGTCATTGTGATAAGCCCATCTCATCATGGATCTTTAGTATGGGATCTGATCTCCAGTGTACTCAGCTTCAAATGCATGTTGACAGGTATGGTCAGCTCAGGAATCTTCTCATCTTCTTGTTTCTTAGCCTGAAATAATGTCACTAAACTATATGGATGACCTAAAGCTTATAAGATATAAAAGTACAGATTAGCTTTCTCTCTCAAAACATGATCTCAACCCGAGAGACAGACAAGTGGACTGCAATGTCTTGGTTCCTAAAAATAGACAAAATTGGTTTTTGTTGACACTTAGGAGATTTCAGCCATCCAAATAGATTGACCTGTCAGTGTGCGTTACCTTGAAATTGCTCATGGAAATGGATGGGCATACGGGAGTCAGGTGGGACATGACACACTATATTCATTTCCAGAAATGAAGGCTAGAGTATATATTTCCCAGCAGAAGTCCAGGACTAATATTGAAAGCAAAGGCTTGTCATTGCTTATTACCTTGTGCTATAGTTTGAGTCTGAAGTGGCCCCCTCAAAGGTCATGTATTTAAACAGTTGGTTCACTTCAGTACTCACCAACCTGCCAAACTGCTCCAGAAACTATCAGCTGAATGTATTATCTGAATATGAATATTGATCCCTATTGGTTGAGAGGGATAATTGTCTATACTTATTTTATCCATCTCTTTTCCCAGTAAACTCATTTTATTCGACCTGTTTTGACATGTTTTTCTTCTGACTGATAAGTTACTTCCTTGTTAGGATGCCCCAGAAGCTACATCAGCACTGATGATGGAAAGGTGTCTGTTCATCATAACTCCTGACTCCTAACTCCAAATGAGAAGGTGATCTTCTGAGCACATTGTCATCTATATCCTGTATCGTCTCTCCTGCTTCTGTCAGCAACAATACAATTTAAAAGTTTTTACTTGATTTTACAGGGTTATATAAAGCTATTTTTAATACAATTTTTACACACACACAGTGTAAACAAAAGGAGTATATTTCCTAATAAAAGTTCAAGACCATATCAAAACCAAGAAGTAGTCATTGACTACTTACAACTTGAGTCTGAAGTCGTCCCCCCCAACCCCCACCACTCCCCCACCCCTCCCCCCCTCCCTCACCCCCCACCTGCCAAACTCACCTATTTAGACTCTTGACTCCCAGCTGGTAGGTGGGAAGCTGTGGAGCCTGAATGAGGCCTGTATGACTGATAGGGAGTACTCCTTGGAGGTTTACACTCTACCTCTGGCTCTGTCTACCTCTTTCTGCTTCCTAGTCTACCAAGAAATGAGGAGACCCAGCCTCACCTCCCTGTTGCCACTAATTCCATCATGACTTTGGAACCATGATGAACTGTGCCCTCAGATCACAAGGTAATCTTTACCACAGCGATGAACACAGTAGCTAACACGCCATGTAGGAATCCATTTTCAAAGACAGTGTCCGCTTCCTGCCGTGGACTTCTGTGAGGCTCAAGGAAATGCATGGGCTCTCAATAGGTTCTACAAAGAGGTCACGGGGTAGAAGGAAGAGGATGCAGAACCCATTTCTCTTTTAGAAAATCTTTGTCCCAGGTAGACCACCTGGACTTTGTAAAATACAGTTACAAATGTCACAAAGTTGACCCAGTTTGGGAAAACAAACTTGAAGGATGCATATCTCTTTCCTGTGTAAGATCTTACTCCCTTTTGGGTTCCGTAGATATGGGTTGGAGTTGACACCTGGGCCCTCCTTCATACTGTTTGCAGGAACTAATCCTTTTCTGACATAGTTTTAGGCCTCTAGGGAAAATTATCTTTAATTAATATTAAGCATATTATTGCTTTAAAGGTCTCCACTATATGCTTTGAAGGTCTTCTACTGACTTCTCCCATTTGTGGCTCCCAGAAGAAGGTTCTATCTGTCTTTCAGGGCTCATTGTTTATCTCTTGATAAAGATGGGGTGTGTAGTGATTAACTGACTAACTATTATTCCCGGAAAGGGTGGACCTCACTCTTGCTATGTATGTGTTTATTTCTCCTCCAACCACAAAGAAGCCTGGTTTCTTCAGGTTCAATTCAGCATACCTAACAGCAGGAAGCTGACAAGACGGTCTGTGTGAAGCGTGCAACACGGCTAAAACCTGGGGAGGTAAATACATCCTGATGACACTTTCTAACTCTCGGGAAGGTTTGGAGCTCCTCTTCTAGTCAATCCTAGATTGAAGCACCACACTGGGAACGCCTAATACGAAATGGTTTTTAAAAAACGAAAACTGAGTTCCGAAGAGTCTAAAGACTCTGGAATCGCCTAACCAGGAGGTTTCCTTCCATCACGTCTATTTTTCTCTACTCCAATTTACTTTAACCTTTCAACTCCTTTTAAACATATTCAAAGTTTTGAGGGAGCAAAATTCTATTTATTTTAACGTTTTCAAAAACTCCTGAGTGAGGCAGTCAGGGTATGAGAACTGTGGAAAGGTTAGTGTGCCGTCTCCACTTTCTCCTTCTGTCACTCAGGCTCCCATCCAGCACAGGCAGGCTTCTCACCATGTGACACATTATCTCAGCTCAGGGGCAACATCAGGTTTTTTTATACCCACATTTATAAATGAGGTTTTTTGTTAAAACACAGTTGTTGTCATTGTTTGTGCATTGCTTGCGACTGTATTCTGACAAGGACTGGCCGAGTGACTGTGACAAATCCTGACTCAACAAAGCATCTCTGGTCCTTCACACAAAATCCGCCAACCTTTGTCTCAGCATCAGCTTCATCATCGTTCCGCACATCCTCTCATGGGTCTTTGAAGGAACCTGGATTGTGTTTAATCAGAACAGTTATTTCTTTACTGTTAATGATACGAGAGAGAGAGAGAGAGAGAGAGAGAGAGAGAGAGAGAGAGAGAGAGAGAGAGGTCAGTGGATTAAGTCTCTCCCTTCACTTTTTTTGGGGGCAGCAGGTTTGAGACAAAGTTTCTCTGTGTATCTTTGGCTGTAACTAGAACTCCTTCTGTAGACCAGGGTAGCCTTGACCTTACAGAAGCCATAAGCCTGCCTCTGTCTCCTGAGTGCTGGGATTAAAGGTGTGCACCACCACGTCCAGCTTCTCCGTTCACTTTTAAAAACATTTATTTTATGGGGCTGAGGAAACAGCTCAGCAGTTAAGAGCGCTGGCTACTCTTATGGAGAACTCAGCTTTAATTCTCAGCACCCACGTGGTAGCTCACAACTCTCTGTCATTTGAGTTCAGGAGGTTGAATGCCCTCTTCTGGATCCTTCAGGGACTAGGCACATACATGGTGCATAGACATACATGCAGACAAAACACTCATACTCAGACAAGTTTTGAAAATTATTTTCATTAAAATATATCGTTCGCCCTCCTTTCTCCATGCTCTTGCATGCTACCACTTCTTGCTCCCTCTTAAATGCGAGGCCTTTGTTCCTCAATTATTATCACACACACACACACACACACACACACACACTCACACACACACACACGTTCATGAACATACAAGCATCTGCTGAGTCTGCTTAGTGTTGCTTGATATACGCTTTTAGAGCTGACCATTTGCTATTAGATAATCAATTAGGGGTTTGTCCCTTGAGAAAGACTAATTCTTTCTCTCTGTGCAGTTGTTAATTCCTATAGCTCTTTGGGGTAAGATTTCCCTCATCTACTTTGGTATATCACTCAGTGTTGTTATCATTTAGCAGACAGAGGTTTCATGGGTGCACCTTTTTTTTTCATAGCTAGAAGACACAATCCTTTGGGAAGCTCCCTGGTCCTCTGGCTCTTATAATCATCCCGCTCCCTCTTCCTTGCTGGTCCCTGAGCCTTAGGAATATGGGCTATGTTTTTAAGTGGGTTCTGGTAATGGAACTCTGACCATCATCCTTTGCAGCAGGTTGAGATACCTCGCTTAATTATTTTACCTGGAAAAAACTATAGTTGGACAACTTTGAAATGTGTGAATACGTACAGAGACTATGGCAATAACCTGTGACATTATTAGCTGAAGGTCTCAGCTATGAGTTTTTCGGCCCATCACCATGAAGTCAGGGTTGGCCCGGTCATACCTGAGCATCAGGGCCTCCTCTATCTCAGATTAGCGATGGCATTGGTTGCTGAGTCTCAGAGTGAGGAATAGGGGTAGAGTAAGTCCATTGCACAGGTTGTGATGGGGATGCATGCTTGTTCTCCAGGATATAAGAAAACTCTCCAACATGTTTAAAAATCTAAAGGTATTCTTAAAAAGCTCCTGGAATGGAATGAGGATGGGAGAGAGAAAAAGGAGCAGCTGAAAGAGCAGCCCAAAGGAGAGAGAACAGGATGGTGAGAAGAAAGGGGATTGTTTCGCTTTAAAGCTGTATCTATTCACCATGAAATGTTCTTCAGCCATAAGGCAGGCAGTTACCAAGTAAAGAGCTTGCCAGGCAAGCACAAGGACCTGAGTTGAATCCCCAGCACCCACATAACAACACTGGCAGTGGGGATGTATACTAGTAATTACAGGGCTAGTGGAGCAGACAGGAGGATCTCCCAGGCTTGCTGGCCAGCTAGTTAAGCCACGCAGTGAGCCCCAGAACAATGGGAGACACTGCATCAAAAAACAAGTTGGATGACCATTGAGAAAAGACACCTAAGTTTGACTTCTGGCTTTTGCAGGCATAAACACAAACGTGTGTATGTATACTCATATGGACATGTACTCACACAGGCATACATGCACAAACACATGCATAAATACACACAATTGTATTCATTGCTGTGATACAACATTCCATTGCCTCTCACAACACTTTAATAAAATTGATTTCATATCTGAGGACTGTGGGTAGGGCACCTTGGTTGGTGACTGAATCTGTGGGTGGTTTAGCAAGGTATGGGCCTGGTTTATCACATGTGGGGCCAAGGATGCTACCAATAAAACATCTTAGTCAAAGCAGCATCTCTAACAAAGAATCAGGCTGTCCTTGGGAAGGGCACTGGGCTTTTCATAAATTGTAGAGTTGAGATGCTTGGGCCCGTGTTTTCCCTATACCTAAGAGCATCAGCAGGGCTACCTGACATATGGAACACACACACACACACACACACACACACACACACACAAACATGTACACAGACACGTCCACTCACCAAGACTGCTGCTGATGGCCTTTAAAAATTTTTCTCTCCTGTGTATTAGGTTCTTTACATCCATCCTTTTCTCTAAAAATCAAAAGCAGCTAAGTCAAAATTTTACCTTGGATAAGAGACTACAGATTGTTTGGCTATTTTCTCAAGAACAAGAAGGAAGAAGCAGGAAAGAGGGACAAGCTACAATATTCCCCTAGATGCCCCCAAAGCTGCAGTGAAAGGCGCCTGGGAAGAACCTTCTCGCCATCTGAAAAGTCACCTCCACAGCCATCATTGTACACTTCTCGTGGCCTGTCACGCTGGCAAGTCCTAGCTACTCCTAGGTGGGCCATGTCATACAGCGTCACAGACCAGGCCAAGGCCGAAATGTACCCATGACAAGTGAGTCCTGTGGGCACAGAGGAGGGGAGAGGCCTCTTTGCTTCTTAGTGTTTTATGGTGCTGTTAAGGACTGTACTCAGCGCTCCACATGTTCTAGGCAAGCGTTCAACCACTGAGCTACATCCCCAGCTAAAGGTGTAGCCCAGGCTGGCTGGACCCTCCAGCCTCTGCCTTTTTTTTTTTTTTTTACCATCTCCCACCAGCATGTGCTACCACAACTAGCAGAATGTCCTCTTTTATAGCTGTAGATTTTCCCTTTAGATGCCCCAGCGTCACATCCCCCCCATATACATACTATGCTAAACATTTTATCTTTCATTGTCAAAAATCTGTGTATATCTATCATACACATGTTGTTTTGATCCTTGCTAGAGGCTTGTTCCATGTGGTTCAGAGGTGATAAGCATGCAGACAACCCAAACTTCTGAAGCATCATGTCATTTTGACTCTTGAAGATGAAGGCCACACGGAAGTCAGCGGTTCAGGCGCGACAGAAGCAGACAAGCAGCTGATAGGATCTGTATCTCCATTGGCATTCCCTGCACAGGCTGCTGACCATTCTGCCTGTGTACCAGCTGAGACGGATGGCTCTGGCTGATGCATCATTCGCTGTCAGTCTCCAGGGAAGAAGAAACCTCTGAGGAACAATTCACCAGGCCTCGCTGACTTTAAGTTCCGTGACGCCCGAGACTCTGTCTCCTCAGACAGAAGTAATATTCATTCACAGTGGGCAGTCGGCTGAGCTCGGGGGCTGAAGAAAAAATGCAGGGTACATTTTCAAGCCAAGGTCACCTCCTGGAACCCATCTCTCATCTGCCAGGCAGCAGGGTCCCCTTCACTGCTGCCAGGAGATCAGCAAATCAGAGCAGGGCTGCACGTAGCACCTCCATGAGTCCTCATGCATCTGTTCTAAGTGTGACCCCCTCCGGTAGGGGGACCCTGCAGACCCAGCCTGGGGTACTCCCCTCATACCCTCCATTTTCTCTTCATCTCAGCTTTCTGGAGTAATCTCCTACATACTGCCTAAGTCGTGGCTCCCGGAATAATGAGTTCTCTCCTCTTTCTTTCTTTCTTTCTTTCTTTCTTCCTTCCTTTCTTTCTTTCTTTCTTTCTTTCTTTCTTTCTTTCTTTCTTTCTTTCTTTCTCTCCCTCTCCCTCTCTCTTTCTTTTTCCTTCCTTCCTTCCTTCCTTCCTTCCTTCCTTCCTTCCTTCCTTCCTTCTTTTCTTCTTCTTTTTTGCCTCATTTATGTATATTTATACTGCCTAGGATGACTGCCCCTACCCTCGAGTGAACTCTTACCCCCTCAAGACACTTCAAATACTCTCTCTGCCCTTCCTGGTTATCATTATTTTTATCTCCATCTGTGTGTACATTGGCAGCTCCAGCAAGCTTTTGCAGCATTTATAGTGCTAAAAAGTGTGTGTCTTCTGTCTCCGCCTCTGGATTTAGTCACAGAACATGGACCATACCCATCTTCATACCCTCAGAACTTGTGAAAGTGGCTGGTGCCGAATAACTAAGAAGTGGTTCGAATCAATCTAATAGAATAGTTACCAGCGCTCTGTGAAATGCTTTCTCACAGGCTGTGTGGGTGGTGAGCTATAAATAGACCTCTCAAGTCCAACTTAAAAAATCTCCAGCACTTCCGCCGAACTCCAGATTCCTGGGCCCATCTGTACATATTTATACCATTCCTGAATGCCTTACAGAGTTTGAGGGCACAAAATGCCCTAAGCAGAATTCTAGATTTTTTTTTATCAGCTACTTCTCATCTTTGATTTTCACCTTTTCAATTAATGACAGTCTTGTCCTTTTAGTTGCTGAAACTAAATGTTTTGCAGCTCCTCTGATAGTTTTCCCTTATAGTCGCACCTAGTGCATTTAGTAAATCTTGTCTCTTCCTTCAAAATGTCACTAATCCCATCTACCAGCTTGATCCTCACCACCATGCGTGTATTTATGGCTGAGCCTTCTAACTGGGTTTCCTGCTTCCGTTTTTGCCTGCCCTCCACCTCCTCATGGTCTATTTTTAACACAACAACTAGACTGGCCATTTATTGTGGTATAGCTTTTCTTTTCTTAAAAGTCCTCTTTGACCTTCTCAGCACCCAAACACTGCCAAGAATATAATAAGAATTCAATATTTGCTAAATGAATAAATGAATACTTAAGTGTTAGTATGAAAACCTAAAAACAACCCAGACAGATATCAAGAAGTTGCAATTTATAGTAAGGTATGTTTCATGAAAATTCTATATTCTTGTATATAATTGTATGTTAAGTATTTGTTGATTTATTTTTATGTATATATTTATGGTAGTTTGGAAGAAAATGGCCCCCAAAGGGAGTGGTACTATCAGGAGGTGTGGTTTTGTTAGAATAGGTATGGCCTTGTTGAAAGAAGTGGGGGTGGGCTTTGAGGTATCCTATGCTCAAGCTAAACCCAGTGACTCAGTTCACTTCCTGTTTGTTGCATACAGATCAAGACGTTGAACTCTCAGCTCCTTCTCTAGCACCATGTCTGCCTGTATGTTGCCTTGTCCCACCATCATGCTAATGAACTAAACCTCTGAATGGTAAGCCAGCCCTAATTAAATATTTTGTAAGAGTTGCCATGGTCATGGTGTCTCTCCACAGAAATAGAAACTGTAACTGAGATAGCATGTATACAGCATGTCTGGTACACATGAAAGTCAGAAGTGGGTGTCAGGTTCCCTAGAACTGGAGTTATGGACAATTGTGAGCCTCCATGTAGGTGCTTGGAACTGAAGCCAGGTCCTCTGAAAGAGCAGTAAGTGCTCTGAACTGCTGAGACATTGTTTCAGTCCATATAATCATGTTTTGAATATCACCAAAAGATTTCAATCATTTTCTCTAACATTAAATTGACCACAAAAGAACACTTGGCCCTGACTGGTCATATTGCTTATTGGAAAATTCTGAACTGAGTTTGATTTGAAAGTAAGGAAATTGAATTTAATTATTTTCATACTCTCTTGTAATGCAAAATGTCCACGGTGTGTGTGTGTGTGTGTGTGTGTGTGTGTGTGTGTGTGTATCTGTGTTCGTATTTTGTGTGTGATCTGGTTTTTACAAATATTCTAGCCAATTTTATAGAGAATTTGGGTAGTGACCCCAAGCGAAGAATCCAGTGCTGGAGGGTGAGACAAAACAGGAGTCAGATGAGAGAGGACCAGCGTCCTGGTTTGAATGCTGCAGGGAGAAAACACACAAGAGAACGAGAACCGCCATGGGATGAATCTCCTTTGTTCACCCGTTCTTCTTTTTTATTCCCCTTGAGACTCCAGCCAGAGAGTGTGAGTGAAGTGTCCTTGATTCAGGAAAGTCACACAAGCGAATGAATTCCCGAGTGCAACTGATTCACACAATTTGAAAAATGGTGAGAGAGAGAGAGAGAGAGGTTTCACACTGAACCTGTCTGCAGTGCTTTGTTCTGAGGTATATTTAGACAGGCAGCTAATGGAAAGTGAAGTCATAGGCATCAACCTGAATGGTTTCCAGAGATTAAGTGGGAAGGTTGAGCCTTTGAGCAGAAAATTATACAAAACAAATAAAATATTGAAATTATTAGTTAATTAAATATTATTTAGTATTTAATATTATTAAAATCTTGACCTTTTAGTGTTTTAAAATAGAGCTGAATTTGCTCTTTAAAATCCTTATAGAGTAGGTATCAGACACAATGCTTTATCATCTGCAGTTCCGTGTGTGTGACCTGGAAATTCTTCATTTAAGAGTGGGCAAGCTGGCTACCTCTGTACTTTAATAGTTTCTCTCTCATTTGCAATCAGGAGACCGCAAATGGGGGATCAAACTTCTGCGCGCCAGCTCAGCCTCTCACCTCCATCATGCACATTGTTCAGAACAATTTTCCAACTCATTGACAGCATTCTCCTGTTTCTGCTGAGCGCTTTTGCAAATTGCTTCCACCCTCCCGGCCCCAAACAATGCAGCTTCCACGGGTAAACAAACATTGGCTGCCTGCTTCTATCAGGCCCAAATCCAAAGTTAATAAAAGTCTAAAGCTCACCGGAACTCCTGCAGTCCCACAGAGAGCCATTTATAGAGTTGTTTGTATCTTTGAGGACTGATGTAACGCACAGCAATGGCTATAAAACAGTCAAGGGCTGTAGAAACGACGCTGAGAAATTCTCCCTTGCTACCCCAACCCCAGGCCCACACGTGGGAGTAACTAGTTATCAGTTCAGAATCTTTTAAAAATGTCTGTTCACAAAACACACACACTCAATATGTATATTTATATGCATATTTATAAAGTATGATTTTTTCCCCACTTCTCTCCCAACTGTATCGCTCTCCTCCTTTTCCTTCTTCCTTTGTCCCCACTGAGATCCGATTCCATCTATTACAGAGGAATCCCTTCTGAAGCAGCAAATATGCCCACCTCCTCTAAAACTTTGCCTCTTCGTACCCCAGAGCGTGAATGTCAAGGACCGACAGGAATACATTTGAGCTCCAGAGGGGTCTGGGAGGGATGGCAGCCATTGAAAGATGGAAGAAGATGTAGATAACAGCACTAAGGTGAAGTGAGGTAGCCTGAGCTCAGTTCTCAGTTACTGGTGACCCTGAAAAGCTGCTAAAAAGCTAAACGTGTAACAGAGAGAAAGGGAGGGAGAAAACAGGGATAAAGAGAAAGGAGGAAGATGAGAGCCAGTGTGCACCATAATGCCACTGAGGAACTTGGTGCTGGAATAGAGGGGCTCTGTTTTGTTAGCCTCTGCTAACTGAGAGCTGAGCTCAGGCTGCCTCACTTCACCTTAGTGTTGTAATCTACATCTTCTTCCATCTTTTCACGGCTGCCATCCCTCCCAGACCCCTCTGGAGCTCAAATGTATTCCTGTCGGTCCTTGACATGTTTACACTCATCGCCGATCAATTTATTCTGTTTCCTCTTTCTGTGTCACATCTGATCATCTGGCAAAATGCTCTCTAGGTTTCAGCACATCATGACCTTCCCGTCTTCCCGAGTCCCACTTTTATCTTGGGAGACTCCACCCACATATGCAGTGAAGACAATGATTATGACTCTCACCCTCCTCAAGTTCAGCATCATTGCTTCTATTTCCTCTTTCTCTAAACCCACACGCACGCCCAGATTACCTCTCTCTCCAAGCTCTCAAGTCCTCCAGTGCATGCTGCCTTTATGTTTTCCCTTCTGGTTCCTCTGTTCCTTCACTCCACCATCTGCAATCTCATCACGATTGTTCTGTATGTAATCAAGGCCAGAGTCTTGGCCTCAGCAAGGAGATGCTCATTTCTAGAGAGTCTCCCTGCCACCACTGGCGTCCTGTGTTCAGCTTCTTCCACTTGCCCTCTGGTTTTCCCTCACTCAGTTTTGTGGGGCTCTAAAGCTATCTGTCTTCAGAAAAGATGTTTATTTCCTAGGTCCAGGGTCTTATGGAATTTTGTATCTTGAGTACGGAAATAAAAAGAGGACAAACATACTCTGGTAACTGAAGTTTTCAAACAGAACAGTGTTGTCATGGAACGGAACATCGGGATGGAAGAATAACGGTGATACTACTTCCTAGTGCATGGATAGGTTTCTTACCATCCCCTGAGGTTTCTATCCTGTTGTCTTTGTCGTGTCTACTGGTTTTAGGAGTAGCATTCTTTCCTTTGACTAGATGGAAAACTTCAGCAACCACGCTTACAAAGTGACCGCTATCCATCTAGTTTAGAAGTAGGAGCTGTCATGAAAGCACAGAGTTCTGGTGTGCTAGGCTTATGCTTTGGCACCATTTTGTTGGTATTAAACACCCAAGTGTATTCCAAGGGAGGAAAATGACTAGTTAGTAAGGTCTGAATGAAAACCTAAGGTTCCATGACCAGAAAACTCTGCCCTTGGGAATCATGTGCAAGGGACATCATGATTTTCTCCTGCTCATGAACCAGCCTAAAGTTTAAGCAAGGGCACGATTAGCAAAATACCAGCTCTAATTTTAGAAGGGATAAGACGGGGAACAGGCAGGGATGTGAAGTTTAATCAAAGTGCTATCATTTCAAGATGTTAATGAGCCAGTTATCAGGCCCCTGGCAGGTCTGGCACATCTGACCTCATTATCTGGGGAGGCACACGGTGTTGGATCCAGGCTTCTGGTCACCAGACAGGTGATCCCGAGCCATGCCTGCTGAAAGCCTGTTGGAAACAGAATTCCAGGATTCAAGCTGAGCCAAGAAACCCTCTACACACTCTAAATAGCATGCGATAATGACTTCTATCAGTCCAGAACAGCACCTGCTTTTTCTCTGGCCATTATGTTTGTGTGTCCAGAGGCTGTAGTAAGTGTATACTACAGTAGACATGATATTTATCCTGCCTTTGCTCTAAAAAGTTTATTTGTTAAGAATTTCATATACAAGTTTATATCATTTCCACCCCTCCAACTCCTCTTATGCTCTCTCTTGCTCCCCCTTAAATCTATGAGTGTATATATATATATATATATATTTCCACCCCTCCAACTCCTCTTATGCTCTCTCTTGCTCCCCCTTAAATCTATGAGTATATATATATACATATATATATTAACACAGACTACTGTTGTGTTTATTTATGTAGTGTTGTCCATGTGTGCACGTGTTTAGGACTGACCACTTGGCATTGGATAACCTATCAGTTGTCAGTATTCAACTCTGGTGTAAAGAGATTCCTCCTCTTCAGAGGTATTGATTGCCTGATTGCCTGTAGCTCTTCACCTATGGGTTGGATATCAAAAGGTTCTAGGTGATACTACTCTCTCTGATTTCTGAGTTGTCCCTGGCCTTTGGGAAGCTCAGTCTTTTCCTCCGAATGGCTTCAGTGAGGGTAGGAGGTATTTCGTGGACAAGGAGAGTCAATGGAGACCCGAGAGACCACAATGCAAGTGTGGTACAGGCTCTTAGTACAGTGCTCCCTCTTGTGGCTGTCTGCTTGGCACTGCCACACTCTTAATATAGAAGACCACACTTTTTGGAGTGTATCTGCCACTTAGTAGAAAGTTATATATTTCTAAGAATTCTCGAAGATACCCATAGATCTGATTTTAGAAACAAGCATCATTCTTTTCGAACAAAGCACTGGCAATTAGAGAGGCCTGTGACATTAAGAGCACCTCCTTTCAAACTTTGATCAAGTCAAGCAATTTCATCTTCATGTAGGATAATTATTCAAAGGTCTCCAATTACCATTGCCCTTCTCTGTTTAAGAATGTCATTGCTAGTAATGTGGAAATCTTTCCCCAAGTTAGACCTTCCTTCTGTAAGCACAAAGACACGTAGGAAACATTTGCTTCAGCTCTGTGTATTCTTTGGACAGCACCCTTCACCTCTCTGAGATTTTTAAACAACCACAAGTCATTATTTATCTGTCTAGGAGTCTGGGCCACTATAGGCCGAGGCTGGCTTGTTCGTCTCCCAGCTGCTCAGACTCCCAACATAATCATACAGAAACTACATTATTTGCAATACTATTTGGCCAATAGCTTAAGCGTATTGCTAGCTAGCTCATCCAACTATAATTAACCCATTTCCATTATTTCATATTTTATGATGAGGCTCATGGCCTACCAGTAAGGTTCCAGCTGGCAGCTCATGTTTTCCTCCTCTGGCGCCTACATGGTGTCTCCTCTGACTCCACCTTCTTTCTCCCAGAATTCAGTATAGTTTTCCCTGCCTAGCTCTACTCTACCCCATCACAGGCCAAGACAGTTTCTTTTTTCATTAACCAATAAAAGCAACACATACATAGAAGGACCTCCCACCCCAGGGCACTCGACTCAGGATACTGACTTTCAGCTTTCCGCTCACCTGTGTTTTAATGACATGGATACTTGGTTCCACTCTCCACATGTAGGGACAAGGGAGCAAGGACATGACTTGGAGAGGGACACTGGGGCTTCCATTAAAAGGAAGACCCTGTCACATGCTTCACACAGTAAATGTTCAGGCGGTTCAGTGACCACTACAGGTGCCGGGTCTGGTAGACTCCGGGAGTGGACTGCAAACTGGATTAAAAGATCTCTTTCAGGAAATTCACAAAAGCTGCTGTGATAGGGATTTTATAGACGAGGTCTCCCAGTGGCTTCTGCCAAGACCACCATTGGCACCTGAATGTGGAACACCAAATGATTGTCATTAAACATGATCTCTGGACAGCTACCCCTGGTGCTGGCCCTGTGGGATCCCAGCAACTGCTGCTGGGCAAAGTTTGACTCAGCTATCCCCTGTTAACACAACAGAGCCCAGTGACTCCACAAGAAAGCTCCATGAAGAAAAAGAGCTGGGAATCCATAAGAGAAGAGCAAGATAGGTAAGTTCAGCATGGAGTACAGTCTGGGCCAGCAGCAGGAAGACAATACTGTGGCTTCGTGAAGAGACCCAGCAGCACCTGGGAGTGATGTCATTGTCTTCCCAGTCAGTGCAGCATCCCAGTCCTGTCCCTCCTTTCCCCCTCCTTTACAGTTCTATACATTTTCCTTTTCTTTTCCCTCTTTGACTGTGCTGTTTCCTTTAACACCACATCTTCCAAAACCCCGAGCCTGGCCCAGTTTATGATATTTTAGTATATCACTTTACTTCCCTCTTTTTAGCCTATTATTAACCAAGATTTGGAAATCTCCTCCCCGTAGTTTCCTTTGCTTCTTGGTTCCACCTTTACATACGCTGTTCTCCTCCCCTCCCATCTACCAGCAGAAGTAGACTGCAGACAGAACGGTGCCTGGAATACCAATCTAACAGGAGAAAACACAGGCATAACTTCATTATAACCCAGTCTCTATGAACACCGTGAACACCCCCACTAAAGGAAGACAGGCTACCCAGATGAAAAGAACAACAATGAAAATCTTAACCAACATTTTAACCCTAAATGGGCAGATCTTAGTGCAAAACCACAAGTAACATGAAAACCCAAGACTACTTGTCTCTAACAAAAATTACTAATTTCATAGTTATGACCCCCATGAGAATGACTTAGATGAAGCAGACAGAGATTCAAAAGAATGTATCTAAGTATTCTCTCTCTCTCTCTCTCTCTCTCTCTCTCTAAATATATATATATAATACATACCCATATTTAAAAACTTCAGAGAGAACATGAACACTTAAGAGAACACAAGCAAACAGCTCAATGAAATAGGGAGGTCAATTCAGGATATGAAATTAGAATTCAATAAAGATACAGAAGTACTGATGAAAACTAAACTGGAATGAGGTAGAAGTGAGAAACACAATCGGTCAAGTGAAAAGCTGGGTGGAAAATCTCATCGCTGGAATGGATTAGGAGGAAGACATCGAATACCAGGTTACTGATGCCTTTTGTGTATGTGGACTGCCAGCTTTCCTCTGTGGAAATCCTATTTTCATCATTCTGAAGTGGGAGCCCATCCTCTGTGCTTTCGGTTAGAAGCCCCAGGTGGTTTTTGCTTTTTAGGCTGTTCTGGCAAATGCTGTCATTAGGCCCTGGCCATCCCTTTTTTGGTAGCTCTTTAGGAGTGCGAGTTAGAGTCAGCTCTTTTCCAAGTCAAACTGAAGCTGAACCCACATTTAAATAAGACTCCCGGGGATCCACAGACACATTATTCTCGAAGCAGCTTTGTTTGGGGCTATTTTAATGTTTTAAAAATGGAATATGAAATGCTCACACAGATTTTCCGTTCTATTATACATTCACCTGTCAAATACTTTTCGTGATGCATAAGCCCAACTATTTTGGTTAGCATTCAATAATAAGTAAACAAGCACATAACTTCTGTAGCCTGAAAAGTCTCACACAGCAAAGAAGTGAGGTAGTAGGACCTAGGACAGTAATCCTAAAACTCAGGCATTTTGAAATGTCCTCAGGGACAGGCTTAAAAACTCTTAAATGCCAAGACTACATTCCAGTCACACTAAATTAGAACTCCGAGAATGAGACCTAGCACCAATACTTATTAACAGCACCCTACCCCCAAATCCCATTATCACCCCCCAACACTCCATCCCTGAAACTAGATGATGCCAATGGAATTTGATTGCATAGATGGGTCAAAGAGAACAGATCAGTAAGGTTGTTGTAGGAGGTCCTTCTGTATTTGTGTTGCTTTCATTGGTTATAAAAGAAACTGCCTTGATAGGGCGGAACTCAGGTAGGCAGGGAAGACAGAACAGAATGCTGGAAAAAAGGACAGTGTGACAGACGTCATGGTTCTCCGGCCCAAGACAGACGCTGGTTAGACTCATGCAGATAAGCCACAGTCAAGTGGCGATACACATTGATGGAGATGGGTTAAACTAACATGTGAGAATTAGCCAATAAGAGATTAGAGATAATGGGCCAGACAGTGATTTAATTAATACAATTTCTGTGTGGTTATTTTGGGTGTAAGCTAGCTGGGCGGCGGGACGCAGCCTGTTACCTCCTTACTACATATGGTGGAGAATTAGCCAAGGGTTGCAGGTGAGTGGACAGAAAAGATGACCGCGAGAGGTGGCTCTGTAGGTAAAAGCACCTGCCGTGCCTTGGCAGAACCCATGTAAAGATGGGGGAAAACAACCAAGTGCTGAAAAAGTGTCCTTCAACCCACGCTGCCCTACACTAATAATCATCAGGAGCAGCAGAAGCATTGCCACGTTAGTCAGGTTTCTGCTCCTTTAGCAAAATAGTAGTGAGATGGCGCTTACAGAAACAGCGTGGCTCAGTTTGGGAGCTTCTGGTTCGTGTTCATTTGGTTCTGTTGCTTTTAGGCAGGTGTCAGTCACACACAAGTGGAAGTATACAGCAGGGAAAATCACTCACTTCTTGACTTGGAAACAGAAGAAAGAAGAGGAGACCAGAGAGTCCACAATCCCCTTCAAAGGCAGCTCCCACCGTCCTAGAACCTCCCGCAGTCCAGCTTCTCTCGGCCATCATCTCCCGGTAGCACCATCCTGGGGCCAGGCCTTTAAAGGGGCTTTTTAGGGGGAAATCCAAGCTCTTAATTTTAGCAATTATTTTTAAAGTTGCATTAAACTCTATGCCAACAGGCCTCTAAAAGTTTTATCCTGGCCTCCACCTAGCATGTTCTTGTCTAGATCCTATGCTCTCTTGGCAATGGGGGTTTTATTGCTTTTGTTTGTCTTTAGTTTGTGGTGCATATGATCAAGTTTAAAGGCTGTGCCTGCAGAGTGGAGCTTGCTCCACCACTCAGTAGCAGCCCCAACCTGGGCTTCATTTCTTGTTGCTAGTAATTTCTCGTGTTAATGAGCAACAGTTCCAAGTTTAGATTTTGTTATTACTGTTGTTGGAATCTATACAGGTAAAGACTAAGGTGAATGTTTCCTTATGCATTTAATGTGTAAACTGTCTGCCATGTCCTTAGTACTTTTTCCACTGTGGGAAGTCACTGGCCAATTTGGGTCATCAACAGACTCTCATCCTATCCCCATTCCGATAGCTCCCAGATAGATTGGTCATGAATTCCATAGGGACAGGCTCCAGATTGGTCATGAATTCCATAGGGATAGGCTCTCTTTCCCCCAGCAATTGGTTGTCATAGATACCTGATATTAAACTCCATCTGTTGTCTCTTTTGCACAGATAGAACATTATTGCTGAATATATTTAAAAAGTAACTCCTCAGAAAAAGCAATTAGTAACAAAATGAGTCGGCATGGATTTTGTTTCAAGATTCAAATAAAATTGTGAATTTCTTTCAATAGAATCATTGCCAATTTTTGTGTTTGTCAGTATTTCAGCCCCTACTTAGTGGCAAGTGTTTGTTGTTAATCATATTGTTTTGTTCCAGAAATCCAAGAGTCTTTGTTTCAGTGGTGTTGATCTTTCTTTTATGCTCCCCCCCCACCACGCCCCTGTGTCCCTTGCCCATTTCCCTCTTGGGTTGTTTGTCTCATGGTTTATCAGGACTATTATGGTGAGAATATTATACGAACTTTCCTTTGTTCTATTTCAATTTTGTTTCATGGTATTTTTGTTTCTTTTGAGACAGGGTTCCCTATGCTGTCCAGGCTGCCTTGAGCTTGCTTATACAGTCCAGACCATTCTTGTAGAAATCCCCCGCCTCAGCTTCTCTAGTGCTGCAGTTTGTATGACCACCGCATCCACCTGTTTCCAGATTTTCTTTTACATTACGTTGTTAAAATTTTTTGCACTTCAAATTTCCAAACAGTGACTTATGTCTATCTTTTCCCTTTCAGTTAAGTTTTTTTTGTAAAGGTCTTTATTGACCAGGGGCAGTGAAAATAGTCATCCTTTTTCCTGTTATTTGCTTTTGCTTTTAATTTTCAGACTTAGAACAGTGATCCTGCAGTGACAGGTTTTACAGTCCTTTTCCCATCTGCCTTCTCTGTATACGGTTAAGGCAGTGCTCCCGTGCCTTCTACAGTAGCAACCATGGGCTTGGAGGCAGCCCTGCGGGTGTATAAGTGTTTCCTGTTTACTGCTAAGGAAAAGCACTTGTCTGCTTTACTAAAATCTTTAATGAATTCAAATAGTTTTATTGATTTTTCTCAAATTGAGTAATTATCTCCTCACACAATTTATAAGCAATCAGGATGTCATATCCTTATATTAAATCATCTTGTTACTTAGTTCAGTTCCTTTTTTTCTTTGTGTGGACCCAGGTCTATAAAACATGTCCAAATAGCCATCTAGACAAGGATGCTCATCTCTGCTTTTTAAATCCATGCCTCTGTTGTTTTCCGGATATATATATCGTTGTCCATTGATTTATTTATTTTGTGATCTTAAGGTAGTAATTCTATTTCTTGTTACCTTTTTTTTTAAAACACAAAACAGGCATAGACATTAGTATTTAACTACTCAATTTAGAATGCATAAGAGAAATTAAAACTATATTTTCTCGTATTTCACTAACTTATACAATGCATTAGTAGATTTCTTAAGCATTTGTATTTTAATATATAAACAATTAAATTTTAAATACATTTTTGAGTTTATTTTTCTGTGATTTATCCTTATACATGAAAAATTCACGTATATTATTTTTCATATTCAAAATCTAAATCAATCCCAGTAGTTCACTATGTGTGAACTAGTCTGCTAGCTTTGTGATGTAGTAGATGACCATCATTTCATCTGTATCAGATGTGGTGTGGAAACTCGTGATGCTGTGATAGTCTGAAAGGAGTTCATTGGGACTTAAACATCGCGTGGAAGCTTCGAAGAGGTAGTCCTCGAGAGCATCGTTCCTCATTCCTTCTCATTGGTCAGTTCAGCCTTTCTGTGTCTAGACACAACATTGACAATTTACCCTTTCCAAGAGATATCTTACCTCATCACGATCCTGAAATGGTTAGGATGAGACTCTGCCTGGTGAGCACCTAGAACTGCAAAATCCCACACTGGTGCAGGTTGTGCTGCCGGTGTTCTCATCCTGCGTTTTTCTTCCTTTCAGAAGAAAAAGGAAAGCGTTTATTTACACTTCTATATTTTGTTGCTAAAAATGAGCCATATTTATTTATCAACTACCTTATAATGATTAGGATTCCACAGTTTCGAATCGACTCTTGTTTCATTTTTATCTTTTTACGCTAGCAGAATTACCTCCTGCCATCACTCATAACTGTAGAATTTCTCAGGATATTTTGGCATGTGAATGTCTTAGAACAGATATCAATATAAAGGATATCCTGGTAAATTTCCCTTTTGGAGCAGTCTAAATGTGATTTGATTCAGGAGACTTGACTTCTGTATTACCAAGGCAATGGCATGATTTTTTTCACTTGTTCATGAATAATTTTCACAAAGAGAAATATATAATTTTTACAGCCTTTTTTCCTGTATCCCAGGAGGCCTTACATTTTCTTTCTTATAAACCTTATGTACACACTATTAATTTATTTAATACATTTGTTGTTCTCATCATTTTTGTTATTATATAAACAAAACTTACCCCTAAGACATCTCTTGGTTTTTCTTGTCACACTGTTAATGTATTAATTCTGTACCTGGCTATGTTATTCAATTCTCTTACTATTAACAAGGTTATTCTTTTCTTGGATTTGTGGGGTGGAATACAATTGGGCTATAAGGAAATGATGACTCTTTCTAGAATTTGAATTTTTTTCTGTAATTTAAAATGTTTTTGAAACACAATTTGATTATGGCTGGCTGGCCTCAAACTCACTCTGTAGATCAGGCTCGCCTGGAATGCACCTGCCTGCCTCTACCTCCTCAGCTCTGGAACCAAAGGTGTGCATTGCCATGCCTGGCTTTCTCCTTTCTCTTCTCTAGTAGTGTTTGGATTTGACCTGTTTTCCCGGGACCTCAACACCCACAGCGACGTGGAGCAGGAATGGAGCACTGATGAACCTTCTTATTCCTGATGCTATGAGAATTCTTCTAGTGTTGCCCTGCTTAGCCTATAGAGGGCTCGTGGATTAAGGCAGCTTATGTTTTTAATTTATGAGTATTTTCATGGGGGGCTCAAAGGAGACACAGTTATAGTTAATTCACAGCAGTTTAGTCTACAGACCTGATGAATGTAAATACATACACTGCTTTCCTCCTGATATATATAGGCTGGTTTGATTTCAGAGTACAGTTTTTAAAAACTTTTTTTTTTTGGCATGAGGAAAAGGGATAATGTAAGTACAGGCATATTTCACAAAATACAAACCATTTGGCCAAGGAAGAAGGTTTCTGCTATATCTGTTATAAAGTCCCATGTGATGTCACCAAGATGAACTGCGATGCTAGCTGAGAAAGGCCTCTTCCATTTCTAAGCGGCTGATTTAACAGTGCCGTACAGCCCATATCCACGCTGGCTCTCATATCTGCCTTGAACAGATGATTGTTACTGACAGAGGCATTTATTTGAATTTAGAGCTCATGCTTCAGTTGTTAGTCAATCCATACCAGCCAATTCCCTACTCTCTTCATCCCCATAAGCCGGTAAAGCAGAAGACATCCTTCCTAGTGTTGGGGCAACACCTGTCGTATTTTAGTTGACCATGGTGTCCTGAATAATCAGATAGTCTATATATAGGAATCCTATTTCCTTCCCATTTCCCTTATGTAGGAGTGAGAATCTAGATTGCAGCCTTCCTTGGATTAGGGATCTGCAATGCACTCACCCACCCAAGCCTTCTTTTTAAAGGTAGTGAGAGTGAAATCGCTTCCTAGTGAGAGGGAACAGGTTGCAGGAGCGTTGTACCCTGTTCCTCCTGCTCAGGACTGTCCACTGGTCCTGGCTGCTTATGACCAAGTTCCATTTCCTTGGGTTTAAACAGATTCTGAAAAAGATACCCAGTAACCTTGAAGAGATTTCTTGAGGGCTCAGAGAGTAACCACTGACTCCACATTGCAACCAAGAATTGAACCCACAGCTTGTTATAAAAACAAAAAGACCTCAAATTACTCAGCCCATCAAAAGCACAGCAACACTGCTAGATGTACTCTTGCTACCGCCTAACCCACTGCCCCTTGCAGTAAAGAAAGAAACTTTTCTGTTAAACACACACACACACACACACACACACGCACACACACACTTGCACACACACATACTCACACACATACACACACACCAACTTAAATTTTAGACCCCGAACATTATCTGTATAGTATCCAAATAAGTTTTTTTTAAAAAAAAAAAAAAGGAAAAGGGGAAAAAGAATAAAAAGAGAAAAGTTAGCAAATTCTGCCTTTGTTGAAGCACGGGCTACTGTATAGTTTCATATGGTGTCAAACATTGGATTTAGTTGACTGTTTGCAGTCGTGAAACCTGCCTTTTGTTTTGGCACCAAGGCAACACAGTCCACAACTCAGGGAGCTCTGTAGATCCTAATGTGCTTTTGTATCTCGGCCAGAGTGAGTTTTATAAATGAGAATAAACACCAGTCATCTGCTTAGAATTCCCTAGTGTAAACCTGCCGACCCTGTGGGTTCCTGCAGCCTCCTATCTGGGATGTGCCCTCTCTGGTCTTTGTTCAGGGCAGTGGCTGGGGCTAAATATGTGGATTGTGTTTATGGTGCAGTACATGGTTTCCAAAATGCAATCCTCGGAGTATCTATCTCCCTTTGGCTAGGAGCCGTCCTTTATCTTCTTAAAGAGACACCCCAGAGTATTTTTCAACTCATCTAATGACATTTTGATGTGACAGCCAAGAGCTGATCAACCAGGACCAGAATTCCAAAGGGCCTCCCAATGGTTGGAAGATAAACATCTTCTGTTGGTAGAATCTGTTACATAAAATGTTAACTTTAAATAGTAATTATAACTAAGCCAAATAGTTTCTAGCCCCAGAGAGAACAGTATGTGTATCACGAAGATTGTATGGACCAGTTGGGGAAAGGTATGTGGTTCGACTTCTCCCTAATAAGGAAGTATTTGGGTTGTTTTGGTAAGGTAGAGTGGTCCAGAAGCCACATGAGGTGATATGGCCAAGCTGATGGGTGAGTTAGGGGCAGAAGTCACTGGCATGAAACCAGAGCCTGCCTTTTTTTCCCCTCCCTGCCCCTGCAGTCTCTGCACCATGGTAGTGGTGTCGGGAGCTGTTCTGTTTGTGGCACAGGGATCCATCTGCATGGCCGTTGACCTCAGAAATTAAGAGTGACTTCCGTGCTCTGTTCTCGTAACTAAGAATTTGAATGTTATACCTTCAGGCTTCCTCTGACTTAAGAGACCCATTTTTGTAGGGAAAAAAAAAAAACCTTTCTGTTTTCATTATTTTTTTTTAATGACCACAAATGGCATGTTAAATTCTCTAAGTCATTTGGGTTCGAAAATTTCTGCTGTAAGTGAACTGCTTCATAATTTTCTGAACGTGAGGACAAAGGAAGGATGGCCACTTACTACCAGGGACGGTGCCTATTTAAGAGATGGCTAGCGTTTTTCTCTTCTTGTTCAGTTAAATGACATCTCTAGCCTTTTATTTCACCCTCAAATTGCAAATGATCAGAAAATGACTCTGTGAACTTTCGATAAGAAACACAACAGTTTAAGTGCATCTGACTCTGAAGCGCTCCAATTCCTATGAAGAAGCCTTTAAATCATTTAATCAAATCATAGCCTCATTAGCCGTGGCCCCAGCCAGCGTAGTGCCTGTGCATCTGCCGCACCGAGACTATTTTACATTTTGTAAAGGCAAGTGTCCTTGCTGAGCATTTGGAAGATAGTGGCTGAGTTGTGCAGCCTTCCTTCCACCATCCATTCTTGCCCCGCCCCCCTGCCACAAAGCCCAGCTGGTGAAGAGATAGCCACCCTCCTCGAGGTCATCAGGGTCACTCTGTCTCCCTGACTGACGGGTATCACTAAGTCACCCCTTTGTCTTCACGTCTTCAGCGTACACAGACTCCATTTCCGCTCAATTTTCCATTTTACTCTGCCCTTTGATGTCTGAAGCTTGCTATTTACCTTCGGAGTTCCTGGATAAGCGGCACCTCTTGCCTCTGAGGCTCTTGGAGCACCTGCCAAAGTTGCAAACAATCCCCAGGACCTGTAAATTCTGCCTAGCAGAGATGACTTCACGTCTGCAAGCTCATCTTGTCAGAATGTTGGCTCAGTCTTGTAATATGTATTCATCTCTATTTATCGCATGCTCCATTGAGCTATGAGGCGCTAGGAAACAGAAGCTTCCTCAGCCTTGGATCTATATCATAGGCATTGAATAAACGTTTGAATGGTTATTGGAGAAGGGAATGTCACTTCTTACTGTTCATAAGATGGAGGATAGAGGCCTCATTCTCTGACACTAACTGATGGCAATCTGACAAAGGCATTCACTGGCTTGCTCGTGCCTCTGAACACAAAGCTGTCTTAACCATCTGGTTCACCTATTCCCTTGCTTTGGCCTCAGGTTATGTCATTTTAGCTCTATTCTACTGTTTTGGTTAATCATGGCTGTCAACTTGATTGAACCTGGACGTAACTAACAGATATGTTCTCTGAGCGGATTCGTTCAGGTATTTCCTGGAGAGATTAACCGAAGGGGAAGACCCTGCTCTAGGGTGGCCATTATCTGGTGGCCCAAGTATAAGAAGGTTTGCGGGGGGAGGGGACCAGACAACTCTTGGTTGTAGTCTTTGTGAGTACATCCATCTTGTTGCTGCCACTGAAAGCTGATTGGACTGCCACTCTCCAGAAACCTTCCAGGCCTTCAGCACCAGCCTTGTGCCCTCCTGGGCAGTTCCTGGGGTTCTCAGCCTTTGCAGAGTGCAGAGAGCAATTGTCAGACGCCCCAGTATGCGTTGTGTAAGTTGATCTTATAAACCCAGTGACTGTCCGAGAACTGGCTTGTGGAAGATTTCTCCACAATCAGAAATAAAATTAACCATTGTATTCCAGATGAGAGTTCAGGTCCAGAGAGGTCCCTGGCCTGTCAGCATTCACTCAGGTGCTATCTGGCCTACTTGTCAAACTTCCACGTAGTGAATTCTAACTTCCTACTTTGTCCTCCATAGCAGTTTTCAATGTGGGACTGATTGCATGGGGCAATTTTTGATTAGAATATGGATCTTATAGGTCTATAAGAAATCAGGCTGAGCAAGCCATGGTGCACAAAGCCAGTAGGTAATACTGCGTCATGGCGTCTGCACCAGCTCCTGCCTCCAGGTCCTTGCCCTGCTTAAGTTCTTACCCTCACTGCGTTTGATATAAATTGTTACATGGAACAAAAAGTGAAATAAACCTTTTCCTCCCCAAGCTGACTTGGTTATGGTGTTTCAGCCTAGCAACGGTAACCCTAACTAAGACAAATATGTGCCAGCATAGTGGGGGTATTTCTGTGAAAGTCCTAACCATGTTTTGGGGTGGATTGTAGAAGTCTTTGGAACTTTGGCTAGAAAAGTCATCTCCGATGATGGATATCTGACCTGTGAAGTTTCAGGAGGAAGAAAGGACTCTACTAGGCCATTTGAGTGAAGAACCTGTGGTGTCTGGTCAGCTGGAGCTGGAAAACTGGATGTGATTAACAAGAGACCAAAGCTGCTAACATTAAACCTGTGCTTTGCTGTTGGGACTGAAGAATCAGTTGTCAGTGAAAAGAGACCCGTGCCATTAGGGTGAAGTCTTCTGAGAAGGGTTTCCTCAGCCAGCACACAGACACTGTGTTCCAGAAGCAGGCAAGGTTGTTCCTTCTATTGGCAGCCAAATTTGGTATTGTAAGAGTCATCCAGGTGGTATTGGCTTTGCGGGCATGGAGGGGTTATGGCGAGAAGCTGAGAGTTGACACTGTGAGGCAGGGCTAGAGTCCCTGAAGAGAGCCCAAGAGAAGCTACTGGTGAAAGTGCAACCCAGTTGCCGAAGAAGACCCCAACACACCAGCAAAGCATAGGTCTTACTTTAGTGCTTCTGGTCTCTTGTTAATCACATCCAATTCTCCAGCCCCAGCTGAGCTGCCACCACAGATTCGTCACACAAATGGCCCAGTAGAGTTTTTATTTCCCTCTGAAACTTCACAGGCACACCAGCAGCAGAGGAGTGGAGTCAGACCAAGCCTAGGAGGAAAGCTCTGTGTGTTGCAGAGGGTGGAGCCAGAGAAGGGACCCAAGCTCTTTGGAGGGAGATTGTGAGTGTATCCCAGACCTTGGGCATGGAGTTATTTATATTGGAGTTTAATTTTGCTTTGCTTTGGTTGTGACTGCATCCTGGTTCATCTCTCTTGAAGTAAGAAGATGTTTAATTTATTTTTGATTTTTATAGAAGCCCACAGTTGAGAGACTTTGAATCTTAGAAGACTTTGAACTTTTTTAAAGAGACCGGATATTATAAAGAGACTGAATTTTTAAGTCTCTGAATTTTTAAAGGTTGTGGGGCTTGTAAAATATTTTGTATTGTGTTATCTTTATGAAAGTGTGATCTTGGGGATAACAAAAGAGGAAAGGTTGTGGTTTAACGGTGATGTGTTTGTGTTAAAGCTGAAAAGATCAGTGGTGCTGGCTGGCTTTATTTCATCTTAGCCTGGGCTAGAGTCATCGCCTCTCCATGGCCTCTGCATCCGCTCCTGCCTCCAGGTTCCTGCCCTTTTCTGAGCTCCTATTCTGACTTCCTTCGATGATGAACAGTCATGTGTATGCTAAATAAACCTTTTCCTTCCCACGTTGTGTGGGTCACAGTATTTCATCACTCACAG
>NC_022034.1:31418146-31432094 GCF_000317375.1 Microtus ochrogaster | reverse complement strand
AACAGTCATGTGTATGCTAAATAAACCTTTTCCTTCCCACGTTGTGTGGGTCACAGTATTTCATCACTCACAGCTAGTAGTAACTCTACCTTGGACAGTTTCCAAAATATGTATCTATCAGTCAGGACAAAGGCAAGAAAATAGAAACAAGTAAAGAGTCGGAAGCCACTAAGTTACTTTTCACTCAATTAAAGTTTGTGGTAGTTCTGGCTGTCACTAGAGTGGCAATAAGATGCTTCTTCCTGTGACCATTCATTTAAGTTGGCATGGGGCTCTGCCCTGTTCAAAACACAGCTTGCATCCTCGCCATGGGTGTGATGTCTAACTTAGAAAGTGGAAGAGAGGAAAAACAACAAACAAACAAAAGCAAAGCATTGCCGCAGCATGCAGATCTGTTCAAGGGTTTTTAGGGTTATGGCAATCAGTAGAGTGACCAGTTCGACCTAATGTTCCTTAAATTATAGGACAGTTAGTATAGAAAATCTCGACACTCAGGAAAACTCAAAGTCTTGGGCAGACTAGGACAACAGGTCACGTCCACAGATGTGGCATATCTCACATCTTCTAGTTATCAATCACACAGTCACAACAGACTATAAGAAATTCTGAGAAATGTGGTCCACATATTGTCATACAGATCGCATTGGTAAATTGTTATGTGCTGTTTGTATTTGTTGAGAGCTGACTGAGCACAACTCAGCCCTGTCCCCCCATCTCAGCCTCAGGTATGTTTATCTCACATGTCTTCTGAGGCCCTTTAGACTCTCCTATCTTGCCCATCTTAAAATGTATTTATATGCTGTGAATATAAACACAGCAATACAGTCAGGGTCAGGGTCACAAGAGGCCCACAAATACACAGTTATCTACGAGAATGGATGTACTTCAGCCTAGACAAGATCCTGAAGATTTTCTTTTCTGAATGTTGTTTGATTTTCCTATTTTCCTATGCCCAGCTTCATTTCTCTTGCCTAATTTAACTCACTGCCTTACCTAGGTTGCTAGAATAGATACATGGCTTATGTTCTGTCTCCTGTTTTACTCTCTTTAATCAGATCTGATATTTTAGCCAGTGACCGGTGGTATAAATCTGGCATATTTTACTGTGCCCGTTTAAATCTCTGAGCATATTCCTACAGCACATTTGGAAAATCATCTGCCAACATGTATGTTCTCTTTTTATTGCACGGAACTATCTTTAGAAAGCAGCAACTGCATTTTGACAAAAAACCTTGTATTAGGCAGGGTGCTCTATCGCAACTAACTGATGCTCTGTGTGTGTGTGTGTGTGTGTGTGCGCGCGCGCGTGCGCGCGCGCGCATGGGTGTGTGCATGTGCATGTGAGTGTGTGTGTAATGAAGGGATTCCCTAGCTTGGCTTACACATTAAAGGGTAGCTCTTCCATTAGTGGTCATTTGTACATTGGAAAAGATGAAACCCAGATTCTCAACCTAGAAGACGGGAAATCCCAGCAGTCCCAGCCTTGACAGCCTAGCCCCTTGAAAAGCTTGACGGACTGAGTTCATGGAGACAGTTCCAAGAAGCTGGAGTTTGGTGTGAGCAGGCAGCAGCAGCAAAAGATGCACACACTCCAGAAGGGGCTTACAGGCACTGCAAGTTGCTTTCCAGTATGCTCTACTTCCGGTTTTATCTAAGCTACCAGCCTACTAGAAGTCGCTGGCTACATACAGGGCAAGCCATCCCTTTATTAGTAACTGGCCCACGTGTCACTCCTCTCAGGAAGTCAGCCCACCTTTCCCCTGTACCTTGTGTTTCACCTGTCTGAGACATCTCTCAATACGGACAAATTGACAGCCAAGACCATTAGATCCCCCTTGTTCCTGAACATGAGTGTGTGAGCCACTTTGTCAATGCAGTAACAGCAAATCAGGGTAAAACAACTCCGGGCCATGGTTTTTAAGAAAGAAGTATGGTTTGCACACTGACATCTCACGCATTCTCCTTGGGAACAGATGGGGCTCTTCAGGGAGGAAGAAACCCAAGCTCCTGAGTTTCCTTGAGGTAGAGAGCTGCCCATGAATCAGGCAAGTGAGCTTCAAACTGTTGTATGATCTGAGAGTGAGTTTCTCTTGTGTTTGAGTCAATATCTATGTGGTGGCCTAATTGTTCAAGCAGTTAGCCACCCCACAGCAAGCAGTTTTGCTATCTTTAGGCTAGAACGTAAAATCTGTACCACAGATGATGAGGTCCCGTGGGGTCCTTAACCTCACGCCATGTTTTTGTCCACAGGCTCCAGAGCTGTTCCGCAGTGACTTCACATCCTTCCCTCACTACGCAGCAAAGAGCTTAACCTCTTGCTTCTCCATTTTACCTTTAGTAAAGGGATATAATCTTTGTCAAGAGTTATGAAAGTCTGAAGCTTCAGTCTACTCGTGAGATTGCTTGCCCAATTCACAGGTGCAGACAGAAGCTAGGAGGCTCTTGGTTCATACAAGAGAGCATCAGACAGTGACAACTTCCAGCTTTCCTCGGCTCTTCTAGTCCTCCAGCATCTCCAGGGTGAAGCAGCCAGGTACATCCTGTGGACAGTGAGTTTGCATCACCGCTGGTAAACTTTGAGGTCAGGCTTTCTATCTTCTTTCACATGGGCTATGAGCAAATACACATAAACTTTGCTCCATCAGGAAACATTATTTTTCCAATAGACAGAAAACAAGTTTGCCCTCTGCTCAAGAAAAGGCAGAATCTTTGTGAAGGTTGCTTATAATCCCAATGTCCTTGAGAAAAGAACCTGGAATGTGCAGAAATTTAAGATGACTGTGGAGAGATGTCTCCCAACAATGTTGTCTATGGCATTGGATTGCTGTGAGGACAAATCTGTCACATTTCATGGTGACTTACAACAGTGCCTGGCATGTAAACCCTCAAGAAATGAACCACTGTCCCTATACAATCTGTCTTAGTTAGGGTTTCTATTGCTGTGATACTACATCATGACCAAAAGGAAGGTTGGGCAGGAAAGTGTTTATTTGGTTTGCACTTCAATATCCCTGTTCATCATCAAAGTCTCAGGGTAAGAACTCAAACAGAACAGGAATCTGGAGTCAGGGATTAATGCAGAGGCCATGAAAGGGTGCTGTTTACTGGCTTGGTCTCCATGACTTGCTTAGCCTTTCTTATAGAACCCAGAACCACTAGTCCAGGGATGGCCTCACTCACAGTGGTCTGGGCCCTTCTCCATTTATTACTAGTTAAGAAAATGCTCTGTAGGTTGGCCCACAGCCTGAACTTATGAGGCATTTTCTCAGTTAAGATTTTCCCTCTTAGATACCCATCATTTGTGTCATGTTGACATAAATCTAGCCAGCACAACCAAACTCTTGTCAACTTGACACACAAACACTTTGCTGTTAAGTCACAATCTTTCTTTTGTTGTTCATTCCCAAGATCTCACATTAAAAAACACATATAACTTTAAAGGTCCCACAGTCTTTGCAAAATCAAACACACTAAAATTTCAGTCTCTTTAAAATATACAATCTCTTTAAACACCCAAAATCTCTTTTGAAAGTTCAAAGTCTTTCATCTGTGGGTTTATGTAAAAATTAAAATTAAATTAAATACATTCTCACTTCAAGAGGGAAAAACTGGCACACAACCACCATGTGAACTAAGCAAAACCAAACTCCAAACAGTGTAAATACAGACTATTCAATGTCTGGGATCTCCTCATGATCTTCTGGGCTCCTTCAAATAACTCCCCAGATTTCGCCTGAACTGTGCTGTCTCTTTTTAATCGCTGCTACTAACTCCCCATCTCCATCTAGCCAGCCTCAATTGTTCCAGTAATGCAAAGTTTCCACTTCACTTGCATCAGTCTCCTGACTCTTTGGCCCAGCTGACCAGAAAGACAGAATCTTATTTCAAAATAGCAAATGTCCCTGATACCATCTTTAAACTTCTCTGAAACAAGCCAGGCCTCCATCCTCTCCTCCGCTCTCAACATTCTCACCTTCAAGTTCCAACATAACATCTTGATGTGGGAGTCCCCTCTGTGTGCTGTGATTACCATTAATGAATAAAGAAACTACTTTGTACCTATAGCAAGGCAGACCTTAGGTAGGCAGGGAAAGGTAGGCTGAATGCTAGGAGAAAGAAGGGCAGAGTCAGAGAGAAGCCATGGAGCCCCCAGAGTCAGACATGCCGAAACTTTAGCTGGTAAACCACAGCCACGTGGTGATACACAGATTAATAGAAATGGGTTAAATTCATATGTAAGAGTTAGCCAATAAGAAGCTAGAGCTAATGGGCCAAGCAGTGATTTAAATAATATATAGTTTCTGTGTATTATTTTGGGGATAAGCTAGCCAGGTGGCTGGGAACCAACAAGTGACCTCCCTTCAATAACATTTCACTGAGCTCTCAACACTCAATGACTTTTCTACCCCTAAGTTCCACAGTCCTTCCACAATCTTCCCTGAAACATGGTCAGGTCTGTCACATCAACACCCCACTATGCTGGTACCCCCTTGTCTTAGTTAGGGTTTCTATTGCTATAATAAAACACCATGGCCAAAAAACAAGTTGGGGAGGAAAATATTTATTTAAATTAAAATTTCACAGCACTATTCATTATCAAAGGAAGTCAGGACAGGAACTCAAACAGCAAGAACCTGGAGGCAGGAGTTGATGTAGAGGCCATGGAGGGGTGCTGTGTATTGGTTTGCTTCCCATGGCTTGCACAGCCTACTTTTTCACAGAAGCTCAGGATGGCCCCACCCACAATGGGTTAAGCTCTTCCCCATCAATCACAAATTAAGAAAATGCTCTACAGGCTGACTCACATCCAGATCTTATGAAGGCATTTTCTAAACTGAGGTTTTCTTCTTTCATGACTATAGTTTGTGTCAAGTAGACATAAATCGAACCCCTACATAGTCCAGCTCCCACCTCCTTCTTTACTTTCATCTCCTCAAACTTCATGTCTTTTGCCTCTGATTCTCCAAACTGATCAGTGTCTAGAAGGCTTGGCCCTCTCTCATACTTAGCCTGTTCCTGGTTCTCTACTTTTGGTTCTAACCCTTGAACCCGAGTGCTCCTTCTATGTGGTACCCACAGTTCACCTACTTTACTTCCTTCTTTGACAAGACTTGGCGCCCCCTAGTGGTGACATTTGTTAAAGTGCCTCCAAGGATCCTGAAAGGCTCTGGGAGTGTAGATAACACGTGAGGTCATGGATGGCCATTCTGGTTATCTCAAGGGACAGCTCGCCTCTAGTGACCAATGCAGCAGGTGTCTGCAGATTCATTTACTTGACCCCAACTCTAATGGTGTCCACATTTCATGTGTATCTTTTAAACATTTCAAAGCCCAGAAAGACAATCCGAACACTGCTTGAATCAAGAGAGGTCAGTGGGTTAATCAGCTAAGGTCTGTGGATGAAGTTACACAGGATAGGGGTGGCTAATGACTAATGCTGATATAGGGACATCGAATTGAAGGCTACTGCCACGGATTGTCTCCTGAGAATAAGCCCAACCTGCACTTTTATTCAGACTCCAGGCTCATCAACCTCTTTCTTTCCACATATATCTCTAGAACTCTTTTACTAGTAAGTTATATTCTGTCTTTGAACCCATCCTTCTCTGCTCTGATTTGGGACTCTGCACCTCACATCTGCTCCAGGGGGGCAAGCACTGGAGAAAGCCCACAGGAAAGGGCGTGGGAAGGCACTTGCTCCATCTTGCAGCTTTCTGTCTTTGTCTGATTACTCCCATCCCTTCTTTGCTCAGCGCTTCATTCTAGTAGTAGCATTTGAATCAGTTTCTGGTCTTTTCAACGCCCACAGGAAAGGTGTTTTCTCATGCGCTTGGACACCAGCCCCAGAAGTGGACAGGCGATGCCTGTGTCGGAGTGTGGAGCCACCCGATGCCAGGGTCTCTTCCTCTGAGTGCAAAGCCAGTACACTACCGTTCCTGCATCCTGCTACTTAAAGCCAGAGCATTGCTTGAGTCTAGCTGTCACCAGCCCTCAGGCAGTAGATGTTTTCTGACATCCCCACCCTTGTGATGGTGTATTCTTCTCTTTCTTTGGCCTTCCCAGTTAACTTGATAATAATACCTGTCTCTGTGAATCACTGCTGTTCTTTCTACCCCTTTATATAGGGGCAGAAATAAGGCTGATATAAGGGACTTTTTTTTTTTCTCCTGAAATGTAAGTCTTACTTTTGCTTGAAGTGCTCCGGCAGATATCCATGCTCATAGCTGTGCTATTCTTATTAGCTCAGGGTAGAGATGACCAAAATGTTCAAGAGTTGAATAAATGAAATGTGGTATAGCTACAGAGTAGGAAATTAGTTAATCTTGAAAAGGAACAAAAATCTAGTACATAATGCAGCACAGATGAACTCAGAGAGCATTGTACCAACCATGTCATGGTGGGTGTGAGAATGGGGAGTTACTGCTGAATGAACAATTACTCTTTGGGATGATGGAAACTTTGGCAATTCGCTGTGGTTGTTCAATAATATGAATATGGGCAATGTAATGTAATGGTGCACCTAACATGGGGAATGTAGTGACGTGATACACATCTCACCTCTTGATGGAGAGATAGCTCAGTGATGAGAGATAGCACATACTCTTCTTGCAGAGCACCTGAGTTCAGTTCCCGGCATCCACACCAGGCAGCTCATAACTACCTATAACTCAAGCTCTGGAAGGATCTGACGCCGCTGGTCTCTAAGGGCATCTGTGCTAATGCAACCCTCCTACTACACACATATACACATGACACATACCCATATTTGAAAAAAAATCTAGAGTTTGGTGTGGATATTCTCCTACTCCTCTTTTTTTCTCTCCTCCTTTGTATTTTTTGAGACAGGATCCCACTGTCTATCACAGTCTAAACCTTGAGCTTGTGACCTTCTGGCTGGAATTACAGGCATGTATGCACCACCGTGCCTGGCTAACATGGTTGTTTTCTTTTTTAAATCAATTTCTGATTTGTGATGGTCATCCATATGGCATTTCTCTTTTTATTCCACTGATAAAAATCCAGAAATTAAGGGCTAAAACATGCCACTACTGTACAATCAGGACATAAAAGAAGAATTCAGGTGGAATATGTTTGAAACGCTACTCTGTTTTAGAGGACTCACTCATCTTTACATTGTAGTAATAAGAGCGGCGGGCTATGTTCCTGGCACCCAGCCGCCAGCACGGCTAGCTTTATACCCGAAATAATTACATGGAAACTGTATTCTTTTAAACACTGCCTGGCCCATTAGTTCCAGCCTCTTATTGGCTAGCTCTTACATATTGATCTAACCCATTTTTAATATTCTGTGTAGCACCACGAGCTGGCTTACCAGGAAAGATCTTAACCTGCATCTGTCTGGAGTGGGAGAATCATGGCGACTCCCCAACTCAGCTTTTTTCTCCCAGCATTCTGTTCTGTTTACTCCGCCTATCTAAATTCTACCCTATCAGAGCCAAGCAGTTTTCTTTATTAATTAACCAATAAAAACAACAGATAAATACAAGACCCACCTCCGTCATTACATGGAAGATTTGGGATGACAGATTATCCCAACAATCATGATTGGTGAAGGGTAATTGGGGCAAAAGTACATTCTTAAAGGTCCAGAAATTCCCCCACCCCATTATGATTAGTTCTCTTCCCAAGGCACTAGTTCAGTGATGGAATCTTCAGGGACAGAAAGGCTGTCCTCACTCTGTTTCCCTTGAGGAATGAGCACTGGTCAGATATTTGGCCTAAGAGTAAAACAACATGAACAAATATGAGGTATGCTTGTTACTGTCCTTTCCTTGGTGAGGTGTATGACAGTATGGCAGCTCGCTATCAGGTGGATCTGAGTAATCTTTCTTATAGCTCTTTCTAATCTCCATTTCCCTAGCTCACAGAAAACTCATTTCCTCAGTCAAGTTCAATACTAAGATAATTGAATTGACTGTGTAATCTTTAATTAAAACCATCTTCATAGAGTTCACTTATAAATGTTATGGTTTAAATAGTGACAGAGTGAGGTGGTACTTTTAAATGACTATTGTAGTTAATATTGCCCTAAAGAAAACATGTGTCTAGGTCATTTGAAAAGGAAAATACAGTCACAAACCACGGGGCGGGGTGGAGAGAAGGAGAGAGAGAGAATATTTCTCATTTGACTGCTAAGGCAGAAGTAAATCAATAGCTAATCAGTAAGTGAGTTCTGAGGATCCTACTTTCTGAGTCTTCCAGGCCTAGACTCCTAGTGACTCAGGACACACGGAGTGATAAGAACAGCACAAAGGAAGCCAAAAGCACCTTCAGCCTCACATTCCCAGCCTTCCTCCAGGCTCTGCTAAGGATGTCATAGCCATTGGTGGACAACTTGTAACTACGGAGTCTCGCATGACTGACAGGGAAGGGGTAGGCAAGCAGCTCACAGGGGGCTGACGACTTAGCATGTGCGAAGTCTTGGGTTTACTGCTCAGCATCTCAGAAAGCAAACAAAAGGTGACAGAGCAGAAGAGCTGATTCCTTGTCTTCTAGCCTTCTAGACTCAGTAGCAGGTACGAGAGCCCATCCCGTATGGGAAGGGACAAGGAGGAAGCAGGGTAGGGCTGAGGTAGTCTGACCAAGCAGTGTCTATAATGTCTGGATGGACAGGGGTCTTGGACCTGGAGCCAAAGTTCAGATGCCCATTGGCTGGTGGCAAAATCCTGGGAAGTCCCATGACCTTCTTGTGTCCTTCTTTCTCTCTGCACAAAAGAGATAACAAATACCTGCCTCAGGTGACTATCCAGTTACTTACCTAAGAACAGTGTCTATTTTATGCTAAGATTTGGTGGTTTTGACAGGTTTAGTATACTCTTCTATAAGTTCAGACTTTCAGGGACTAGTGCTGAAGATGGGCATACATTGTCTCACAGAAAAATGGAAAAGAGGAAAGCTGGGGTATCTGAGGGAGGGAACAAAATATTCTACCTTGGAATGTGGCCATGCCAGGATCCAGCCCATCTGCAGATTCTAATTTTCCCTTTTAAGCCCTTAAGGAAACTGCTCTGATGCTAAGCTGTGGGTAGAGTAGGTGAGGGTGGATTTTGTGGCTTAAGACAGTTATTTGTACTGTGCCTGTGGAAGCATTGAAATGGCACAGGGTAGACAGGTTACATGATGTTACATAACAAACTTACCTGGTGAGAGGCAAAGTATGCATGTTTACTCACCCCAGAAAGGGAGGGTAGGCCTTCTTGCTTTAATTAAACCTTTAACATGAGGGCTTGCCTGTTGGGGTTTCTGTCCTGCCCAGTTCCCATGTTTGTAAAGTCCCAAGGAAAATCACACAGAGAGGTCTACATAAGTTATAAACTGATTGGCCCATTAGCTCAGGACTGCAGAAAGAGTTTCCTTCTTCCCAGAATACTCCTGTTCTCATTGCCCTGCCTCTACTTCCTGTCTGGTTGTCCCGCCTATACTTCCTGCCTGGCTACTAGCCAATCAGCATTTATTTAAAACATAATTGACAGAATGCAAAATTGTCCCGCACCATAAACCTTTCTGGAAATACCTTCATAGACATACCCAATGTGTGCTTGTTTGGGAATTCGCAGTCTATTCAAACTGTTCAAGATGGCTCTCACAACATGGTCTTTATCTTTATGGAAATCCTCCTTTGAATTTCACCACCCTTCTTCAGCTTTCAGCATGTCTTTCCATGCCTTCGGGAAGCATTTTGTCTTCTATAGCCCCTTGTAAACCTTCTTTCACCAGGTCTGCAGCCTTCTTCTGTTCTTTACTATACCCTGCTTAGAATGCTATCTCTATTTCATCTGCTAACTCCAGCCTCTATCAAAATGTATCTGGTTTGCAGCCTGTATTCCCAGCTAGACAGTTTAAGAAACAGTGCATTGAGGTTCAGGCATGTGCTGTTCATGGAACAGTCATCTAGGATGTACAAAGTTTTTTGGACTTATGCCTACTAACTCAAAATGAAGTGAACAACAGTGCATTAAAATGCTTTTCTCTTGGGATATCTGTCTTTTATTCGTATTTAACACAAAGGAACAATATGGAGTTTAGTTATTAGAAATTTTATATATATATATATATATATATATTTGAATTTGCAACTTTGGGAAACCCAAGTCACATACATATGAGCAATTGCAAAGTATAATGTCTACATATATATTCTAGGAATTTGATTCAAGAAACAGAACAAATACTAGATAGATATTTTATTGTTCTAGTTCTAGTTGGGTAAAAAGGTATTATAATGATCAGACATGATTTATGAAGCCTCAGACTTAGGGCTACTGAATATTATTGTATATTAACAGAATAGTTAGATTTTTGTGATAAATTTATATAACATAAAATTTTAATAATAACTATGCAATTTTATATGTTTTTGATATAATTTACATATACAATATAATTTTGTTCATTTTCAAGTTCATAATTTAGTAGCATTAAATAAAATAATACCATGATATTTACTACCCATGACTTAATTTCTGTAATGCTATATGCTTGAATATATTACAATTGGGTACATAATCTTCTTGGAGCAGTTATCTACTGGGTGAGACAAAGAGATGTGATATAATAGCTCTAGTATTTTAAGCCAGCTGACTTTATTTCAATTCTTCTTCTCCCTTGGCAGTCCTTTCCATCTCCACTGTGTTGCTATAATGGTCAAAATAGTTTAAAGAAATAGAAATAATCAATTTATCAAGGGTGAAATAAACAGAAATTTGTTAAAGACGATAAATAAAAAGAAGCCACATGCTGGATTAGTACAAAAGAAACCATTCTAAGAACAGGGGACTGTTAGAGAAGGGCTTCCAATATTGTTTTGATTCTGTAAGAGCAAGGAAATAAGAGCTGTTACCAGATTCTCAGTACTGTGACCATGACATAAAAACAAAAACATATTATCAATAGCACAGCCTTTTGTGATACTAAAATGAATATAAAAGTTGTCATGTGGGTGGTAATTGAGTGGATACTGTGTGCTCTAGCGAGCATCCGTCAATACAATCAGTTCAGTAGTGTATCTTTACACAGCATCTTATTAACAACCTTCAACACAAACTACCTGTATTGTCTAAAAGTTGAGTTCAGTAAAAGTAATATGTTTTATGTGCTCAGTAAGCTGCTAACTCTCTCTAACCCAGAAAAAGATGGGAGGGTGTTGAGTGAACTAAATCTTAATCTCCATAGATAGTTTAAGGTAGCCAGGAGGACCTGCCACAACCTTGTGTTGAACACTTGCATCAAAACAACTATCTATAAATAGTATGCGTCAGTGTGCACAGCTATGTGTGATAGCATGTTAGCATGATGGGAGTACCACTGTGTGGATGAAGACAAACTTCCTCTGTAGAAGAGAATGATAAGTTCTGGTCAGATAAATGGAAAGCACAGTGTTGTGAAATATCTTCCACTTCAATGTTGGTATTAAACAAAAGTTAGAGGAGGAGAACTAGATCACATGATTTTTTTTTTTTTTTTTAGGATGTTCTTTACCCAATCTATCACGAAGCAATTTTTTCCAACACTTCATCTCAACATAACCGACATTATGGTTACGGTTCTATTTTAGACCAGCAAAAATAACCAGTGTATTTGTGGAATGAAGATTAGTTAACCCATTCGTCATGAGTTTGAATGCTGTTTATGTTTGAGTGTGAGGAAATCTTTCACAGTGAGAGTACCTATGGAGAAGTTGTGAGTTGGGAAAGCTTGTCATTCCTTTGTACATATCTTAGCTAAGTGTCCATTCATCCATTCACTCATTCGGTCAGTCAGTCTTACATGGGGCACAGATGCTTTTTTAGCATGTTTAATGGTAGTATATTAGTCACTACAGCTAGTGACCACCTCTTGCCACTGCTCAGTCAATAGCTAGGAAAGTATTTCCCTGTATCATCAGCTCCTTCCTGTGTAGTTGTGATGGTTAATCTTTATTGTCCACTTGACATCATTTGGGATATCCCAGAAGCCACACCTCTGTGCGTATCTGTGAAGGTGATATCAGAGGGTTATCTCAGGAAAGAATGTACTGACACCCTGAATGTACTGACAGCAGCCCAGGGGCTGGGGTTTTGAGGTGAACCAAAGGGGAAAAAGGGGGGAAAGAGAGCTGTAAACCGGCATTCCTCTCCCCCCTCTATCTCTCTCTTTCTCTCTTTTTACTTCCTGATTGTAGACACATTGTGACCAGCTGCCAGGCCTTCCCTATGATGACTAACTATAACCCCTCAATTGTGAGCCAAACCAAACTCTTCCTTAAGAAGCTTTTGTGCAGCTCAATAAAAATCAATAAAACAAATTTAAAAATAAAACAAAAAAGAAGCTTTTGTCATAGAAACACAGAAAATAGGTAATATAAAAACTGTCTTTACCTTGAGGCTTGTGGTTTTATGAACCCAATTCTTGAGTCTTTTTTTTTTTTTTTGGACTTCTGAGGTAACCAGTATTTTTTCTAATAATATACCTAATTTTATTTTGTTATTATGTGTGTGGATATGCACATTATGAGTGTGTAGGTGTTTTTATGCCACGATACACATGTAGACAACAGAGGACAATTTTACAGAGTTGATATTGTTTCTTTTCACCTTCATGTGGGTTCTGAAGATTCGACTTGGTTCACCAGGCTTGCTTATCAAGCACCTCTTTGTTCTGGGCCCTCTTTGTAGACGTTTTTCTTTTCATTTTTGTCCTTTTTCCTTTTCAGTAATTCTCTCTCTCTCTCTCTCTCTCTCTCTGTCTCTCTCTGTGTCTCTGTCTCTGTCTCTCTCTCTGTCTCTGTCTCTGTCTCTCTCTCTCTCATCAGTTTTCATCATTAGAATCATGATGATATGGCCCATAATGGATTATTACTTCTGAAATGAAAAGTTGGAGAAAAAGTCACTTCATGTATGCTCAGTTTTCTCTAAGAAAATGATATGGAGGTCAGTGATGATGCAGGGTTTATCATGAAATCAGACATCCCTATTGTGCCTAACCACAACACCCTGGACAAAAAAAGTTAGATGGAACGTTTAGTTGGCTATTAGATCATTAATTTAGAGACCTTAATAAAATTAGGTAGCTTCTCCTCTGAAGCAAGCTTGAGAGTTCTCTCTCTGTAGAGCTCATTGAAATGAAGCAAATAATCAAGAATCAGAGTTTATATTAAAAAATGTCCTTGAGAGCCTCTGGCAGAGAAACTCTTTTCCAGAATACTATGGTATTGACTTCACACCTAGTAAAGAGGAAAATCTTCGGGTAGGGACAAGATTTTAATAATTATATCTAGATTATTGACTTTAAACTGTATTGCTAGAAGATTTAGCCTTCTAAATTGAGCTTGGATCTGAGCTAATAAGTACTTACTGATTTGCAAATATGGCTTTTGGCTGCGTCATTCAAATCTAGGGCTCCATATTTACTTGTGTTGCCTCTCGGTTGGTATGTGCCTCCTCACTTGTTTTTATGAAGACTTTGTCACTGGGCTTAGGCTTTTCCCAGGTAAGCCAGAAGAAGGACCTGATTTTGAGATCCTTTACTGTTTTTTTTTTTAAATATTGTTTTCAAAGGACATCACATTCACAAGTTCCAGGTGATACATCTTTTGAGAACCCACTGTTCACCCACTGCAGTGTCATTTGGTTTAGGTGGAACCTGGTGTCTACTGGCTCACATGCTGACTGAGAGCTGACAGAACTAGCTGTTGTAAGGGGAGGCTGCTTGTTTTTTCTCAGCCACCCGGCAGCTCAGACCTGAACTAATCACACAGAAACTATATTATTTAAATCACTGCTTGGCCTATTAGCTCTAACTTCATATTGGATAACTCTTACTTATCATTTAGCCTCATTTCTATTAATCTGTGTATTGCCATGTGGCTGTGGCTTACCGGCTAAAGTTCCGGCATCTGTCTCCGACAGGGCTACATGGCTTCTCTCTTAATTCTACCTCCTTTCTCCCA
>NC_022034.1:31354484-31415201 GCF_000317375.1 Microtus ochrogaster | reverse complement strand
CACACATTTGCATACAGAGAAATTCTATAAAAATACAACACTGGAAACTATAATATATACTCAAAAACCCTAAAAAAGTAATAAAAATAATGCCAGAAAAAGCATTATGAGACAAGGAACCTCTAACTTACCATTGAGTTTGTTTTATGTTAACCTTTTACTGCTGGGCATGGTGTCTATCCTTAAGGGTGGATTGTGTATATCCAGTGAGACAATGGGTGAAAACCAATATTTTCTTTGCAAGTGATCATTGGAGATAGTTTCTAAGTTATGGATGGAGACTGTGTTCATTTTCTCTCTCACTGGAGCCCATGTGGCTTAGACCCATGTAGCAACATGTATGCATGCTGCCATAGTATCTGTGCATTCATGTGTGTCAGCCCTGATGTGTTTAGGTGTCTTAGTCAGGGTCTTTATTGCTGTGACAAAACATCGTGACCAAAGCAGCTTGGGAAGGGAAGGGTTTATTTGGTTAACACTTCACAGCACCGTTCATCATCAAAGAAGTCGGGACAGGAACTCAAACAGCACAGGGAACCGAAGGCAGGAGCTGATGCAGAGGCTGTGGAGGGTTGCTTGCTGGCTTGCTTCCCATGGTTTTCTGAGCTTACTTTCTTATAGAACACAGGACCATAAGCCCAGGGATGGCTCCACCCACCATGGGCTAGACTCTTTCCCATCAATCATTAATTAAGAAAATGCCCTACAGGCTTGCCTATAGTTTGATCTTATGGAGGCATTTTCTAAATTGATGATCTCTCCTCTCATCATGATGGCTCTAGCTGTGTCAAGATAACATAACACTAGCCAGGACAGAAGGCCTTGTTTCCTTGGTGTCTTCTGTAACACGAGGGCGTGTTTTGTTGGGGTTTCTGTCCTGCCTGGTTTCCACAACTGTTTAGCCCCAAAGAAAATCACACAGCGGTCTCCATAAGATTATAAACCGATTGGCCCATTAGCTCAGGCTTTTTATTAGCTCTTGTAGCTTATATTAACCCATTATTCTTATCTATGTTAGCCACATGGTTCGGTACTTTTTTCAGCGGGGCAGATCACTTCCTGCTTCTTCGGTGGTCTGGGCAGGACTGGGAGGAATGGGCTTCCTTCTTCCCAGAATTCTCCTGTTCTCATTGCACCATCTCTTCTTCCTGTCTGGTTTTCCTGCCTATACTTTTTGTCAGGCTACCGACCAATCAGTGTTTATTTAAAACATAATTGACAGATATAGAATTGTTCTCCCACACCAGTCCTCCAACTCCTCTGGCTCTTATAATTTTTTGGGTCCTCTTCTTCAGGGTTTCCTGAGCACTGAGGGGATGGATTTGATGGAGACATTCCATTTAGGACTGAGTGTTCCAAGGTCTCTTATTCTCTGAACATTGTCCCACTGTGGGTCTCTGTATTTGTTCTTATCTGCTGCAGGAGGAAGCTCCTCTGATGGTGGCTGAGCAAGATATTGATCTATGAGTGCAACTTGATTGGTTCAGATCTTAAGGAAAGTGAGTGGCTGCTGTAGACTTTCCATTAGAGAGCCAGGGGAAGATGGAGACCAGGACGATGGTAGGGTCAGAGCAGTGTTTTAGATGCTGAGTAGAGAATGGTTCAGAAGGAAGCTGAGTGTTCAGGTGAAAGACATAGTGAGCCAAATCAGAATCAAGGAGTACAGCTTGAGGAAGTGGGAACAAACTTGGTGACATCTGAGGAGGTAAATATACCTTGCCTGGTTGTAGAATGAAGAAACAAACATCACTATCCATTTAAAGTCCCTGGCATGTTTGACTAGAAAGTCTGAAAAAGACTCCATCCAAATATTTTCCTGAATAAAAATATTTATTAAGTATTTATTTTTAAGTATTTATTTTTATAATTGCTGTTGGGATGTTACTGAAATAGAAGTTGCCTTTTCTGACCCCATGTAAATAGAACTTGAAATAAAAATGAAATTCCCAGCACAGGATCTTTATTTATGGGCAGAGCTTTCTAACTGACACAGCTGTTTATCTTCCTGCCTAGGGGCAGAGGCTGGGAAAAGCTCAATGTCAGGGCTGTAGAAAACAGTGTGCTCATTTCCCCCCCTGCTTTGAGATCATTTATGCTGCGATGGGAGTTCTGCACCATGCTGGCAGTATCTTGGCATTAATGATGGCTTCCCACGCGGAGTCTGGGAATCAGTTCTGGGGTCTGAGCCAGTGAAAAACCTCAGCACTGCATGAAGCAGAGGTTCAGACTTGTAGTCCCAGGGCTCAGGAAGCTGAGGCAGCAGGACCATGAGGCTAGGGCCAACGAGGACTACATAATGAGACTTTGCTAAAAAGAACAAACAAGTCCAAAACAAAAACAACATGGGGGGGGGAGAGAAACTGGTTAAAGGCACAGCTTTTGGTGGTTGAATGCTGTATTTGAATATGAAGTATATGTGTTGGCACTTGGATTCTTTATTCACAAGTAGGGAGAATGTTGACCTAGGATTTAGGATGCCAGTAGAAGGGTTTGAACCCTTGCTACAATCTCTGACATATTCTGCGGTGTGTGTCTTCTCATTTCATCTGCAAGATAACATTGTCAATCTGACAATCTGTAATCTTTGCCATATGAGGAGCCCATGTCCAGGAATGTTGGTAACTTCCCCCATGTAGAGAGATGGGTTGTCTGCCTGTGTGCCTAACCGGTTATGACCCTGAATCCTAAAGACGGGAATGCTAGTGCCTAAAGGTTGTTTGTCACTACCATCCTCTCAGGCTCAGTTAATCCTGTTGACTATGGGGATGACCACTGTTACGTCGGGCAGGTGTCTGTCTAGAATCTCTTTGCACATGCTGTTCACTCTGTTTATGTTCTCTTCTGTATTTTGTCTGTCTGGCCTTTTCCCCTCACGCTGCTAAGTCAAAGTATACATTTCCCATGTCAGGTTCCATCACCACCCTCTACCTTCCCATTTCATTCCTTTCCAAAAACCAAGTGTATTTTAGGGGTTGGAGAGATGGCTCCACATGTCTGAGCACCAGCTGCTCTTCCAAAGGACCTGGGTTTGGTTCCCAGCACCCACGCAGTGGCTCACAACTGCCTCTAATTCTAGTTCTAGGGAATCAGCGCCTTCTTCAGGACTCCACCTGCACCAGGCACACACACACACACACACACACACACACACACACACACAGTCCACGGACATGCCTGCAAGCAAAACACACATGCACATACAATGTTTTTCAAAAATTATTAAAATTTTAAAAATTATGTACCACAGAATATGTGTGGAGGTCAGAGGACAACTTGTGGGGATTGATTCTATCTTTTCCCCATGTGGGTCCTGGAGATCAAATAGGTTGCCAGGTTTGGCTGGCAAGCACCTTTGCCCACTGAGCCATCTTGTTGGCTCATCACCGATTTTTTTTCATAGTACTATTTCTATGAAATTTCTTTTGTTATTTTTAATCTTCCTCCACTAGAGCATAAAGCCTTGTCTCCATCCCACGGCTATTTCAGTTATGGATCAGTGCTTGGTATACAGTAGTTGATCAGCAATTGATTGTGGAATGAAATCTTACTTCTTCACAGGGGTCCTCTTTCGTTGTCAAATCTAAGGCAGCTACTTTCCCACAGATCACAGTTGGCTATCAGCAGCTTTCATTTTCCTCATCTTTGTTCTCTGTTTGGGGGAGGGATCTGTGGGTGTGATTTGATCTACACTTTGGACTTAGCCCTCCTTCATTTGCCAGTGGGGAGACGGGGCAGCCAGTGGGTTGTAGAGGGAGATTTGTAGACTTGATGAGGTTTTAAACTCACCTTGATTGTCCACAGAGCGGTACAGGAAGGTTCTGCAGTTGGTTGCTGAGGTCACAGTGCTGGGAAATCAAGGTAATTGTTAAAAAAGGCAGGCCGAACACTAGCTTGGGAGGCAGGGGAGTGGCCAGAGTGGGGAATAATTCTAAAGAGAAAAATCGTGTGCTTTTATTTCTAGAGACTCACCTGTCAGGCCTTTAGTTCCTGCTGCTGATTCAAATTTTTGCACTCTGTGTTGTCTCCTAAAGGCTGCTGAATAACAGATTTTAATAGAAATTATGAAAAGTCTTTGATCTGTTTAGTATCCCCAAGGCAAGGTCATTTACATATTGTGTGTCTTCCTAGCTCAATGGTCCTCAACCTGTGGGTTGCAAACCCTTTGGGGGTCGAAGGACCCTTTCGCAGGAGTCACATATCTGATATCCTGCAGATCCAGATATTTACATCTGGAAATATTCATAACAGCAGCAAAACTACAGCTATGAAGTGGCAACTAAATAATTTCATGGTTGGGGATCACCACCACACAAGGAACTTGTTAAAGAGTCACTACATTAGGAAGGTTGAGAACCACGGTACTAGCTGGTGTGAATCGCAAATTCTATATAAGATTTCCTGACCCCAATACCTCCCTTAAGTACTTGGCTACTGCCTGGAATCCATTGTATAGACTGTAGGAATGAAGAAGAAATTGTAGGAACAGAGCCTTAATACTTAACTGTCTTATTCGAAAAGCCTCAGCCAGTCCCCCAAGTTTGAATTCCATCTATTAAACTCATTTTATTGTGGACCAGCCACGTGTCAGGAACTATTACAGATCGCAGTACTGAAGACCCAAGAATGAGGAGGACACAGTCCCTGCGGACACATTGTCGTGCAAGGCAGCTTTATCCACCCGTTCACAAAAATAAAGATTGTTTAAATGTGAGAAGGCGTCACAAACAAACTAGAACAGGATAATAGAAGAGTGTCGATATATTAAGGACAAAGAAGGACGTCCCTCCGTGGATTCAGTACACGGCATGACCTGTGCGCGCACCCCAGGCTGATGGCTCCGAGGGCCGTGAGCAGGAACGGGCTCGGGTGTCAGTGGAGAGCTAATGAGGAGAAAAGGAGACAACTGCAGCTGCTGAGAAAGGCGGGGCCCAGGTCTGGTGGGGCTCAAGAGCCATGGCGAGGCATCTGAATTTTATCCTAATACTAAAAAGGGACACCGCGGGCTTTGTTCAGTGAAATGACAGGGTGTAATTTACGTTTTTTTTTTCAAAGATCTCTCTGTAGAGAGTGGCAAGGACAGGGGCAGGTGTGGAGAGTGTGTAGGAGGCAGTTGAGGATGGAGGGGAAGGTGGCATGAAAAGCAGGCAGAAGCATCTGCGGTCGGGAGTCAGGATCAGAACCAGTCATCTTCTGGAGGAGAGAATGCGGAGGCCGAGGCAAAGAACGTGTCCAGGGCGAATCTCGAGCATTTGGCCCAAGTCACCGGGTCTATCGTGGTGCTAGGAAGTGAGACGGGGAGGACAGGAAGAAAGGCAGGGTTTGGGAGGTCGTGAGTTACATTTTGGATGTGTTTATTTGAGAAACTTGTTAGATGTTCAAGTCTGACACACTGAACAGGTGGAGAGATTTATGCTGGCGACTCCTGAGTGTGAAGCACCGACATGAAGCTGGTGTGTGAGTTAGCAGGAATGGGTGTGGACACAATAGAGAAATGAACCAAGGACAGAGACATGAATTAGCTCTATCGTTTCGTCATGGAAGCAAAAGAAGAATCCACCATGGATATAAAAAGGGGTGCCATGGCAGGACAACAGGAGAAAGGTGTTCTCTAAGCTTCAGAAGAGTTGTTCAAACAAAAAGGGGTGTTCATCTGTGCCACAGGCTCCAGAGATGCTAAGAAGAGAGACAGACAGAAATAATCACAGAGAGTGGCAGAGAAAACTCAAGAGGTGTGTTAGAGTAGATCAGCCTCTGCAGGCAGGCATGGAGCCCCTAGGATTACTGGGGGACACAGCACCAGGCCTCACCTTTCTGTCAGCAGAACAAGTTGATATGTCTCTTGACTGACGACCCACTGTTCATAGAGAAGAATTTGCCTGTTACCCCTTTCTTCATCAGTGATTAGTTGTAAATGCGGTTAGCATAGGTTTCTTATGTTGGCTGGTTTAATAGGACTAATTTTCTACTTGGACATAGTTAAGTATTTGCTGTTCCTACATTAAAAGCAGCAACAGAACAAATCAAAACCCAAAATATGTCCTCAAAGGTTTTGTTAACATAACCACTTTTTAAAAGTTTCCATGAGACGTTTTGTGCTGTTGTATACTTAAATGTCTTTGAAGATGGACACACTGGATTTGGGTCCTGGCCTCCTTACTGTCTGCTTGTGTAGTAACTTTGACCATTTTATGAAACTCACTGATGCTTCCACTAACTCTTCAATAAAATGACTCTCACTGTAAGACTCTTCTTGTGCTTTGAGGATTAAATGATACAGTTTGTCTAACAGTCAGACCAATGGTGTGCACATAGACTAAAGGATGCTAACTCTAGCTGCAACTACACAGTAGGCAATAATTTTAAAGATTCTATTAGCTGATGCTGGTGACATGGCTCAGCCAGTAAAGTGCTTGCCACTGAAGCCAGAAAACCTGGAGTTCAATCCCCGGAATCCATATAAAGGTGAAAGGAGAGAACTGAGTCTACCGCAATGTCCTCTGAGTTCCACACACAGCCGGTGGCAAAAACGCCCCTCCCTAAGCATCATAAAAACACAACTGGAGCTTAGAAGTGTGCTTAGTCTGGGGAATCTCCTGGCCAATGACAGTTCTGAGACCCTTCGCACTCTGCGTTGGGTCAGCAGAGCCAAGGGAGTTTCCTTTCTGCAGGTTTCTCCAGAGAGAGTGGGCCCAGGACAAAACAGTATCATGTGATTTTCCTTTCTTTCTTTACTGATTGGTTGGTTACTACCTTCTCCCTAAGTATCTCTTATCCCACAGTCTTAGAAGCAGCCCCGACCCCTTTACTGGGAAGCTCTGCATCCAGCTTGTAGATGCTGGTGTCTGGCTGAGGAACGCATGGTTCTGGATGGTTCTGTTATCTGTAGAATGTTGCCATTGGCGCTATAGATTTGGGTTCTGAAGGCTAGCCAGTTGCCCTGCTAGTTGAAAGCTCGGGTCTTCAGCTTTCGCATTTTTTGTCTATGCTTACATTACAATGAGAAGTGGATTTAGTTGGTGTTTAGAAATTAGGATTAATTTTTTTAAACTTTTTATCGATTCTTTGTGGATTTCACATCTTGCAACCCGATCCCACTCACCTCCCTGCCCCCTTGCTTCTTCCCTCTGCCTTTGCAACCTCCCTGCAAAGCAAAACTTAAAAGTTATAAAATAAAAAAAAAAAACAACAACAAACAAAAAATATTCTCGAGGAACTGGTAGTGTGGGGCAGTGAGTCCACAGTATACTCTTTAGTACACACACCCTTACTTGTAAATGTGCATTGCAACAAGCCATTGGGCATGAGAAGAGAAGAACTGGCCTTGCCCCTCAGCAAGTGCAGCAAAACAGTAGAATTGGCCTTGGTGGGGCGACACCCTACAGGCCCAAGGGTGTAAGAGTGGAGAACTGGCTGTGCTCCTTGCTATCTGCTGCACTGGGTGAGCTAGCCAGGGCAGTACTGGAGACTTCCCCCGGGTGGTGGAGGTGAGGGAAAGCTGGCATGCTGACCTACCCAGCTGCCACCCAGACCCAGAACCAGGACTACAAGGTAGCACACCCACCTCATCTGGGAATTGCTAGCGTGTGTGATGGGTCCCAGACTAGACCTGCAGATTTAAAGGTGCAGGATCTCCATGGCACAGGGCAACACTAGGTTGTCCAGGAGGAGTTCCAGTGAAGGCCCAGCACTGATGGTATGGCAGAAGTTAGGATTATTAATCGAAGTGCCATCATTCTTCCCCTACGACTGCTAAATTTCCCACATTAAGTTGCCTGCTATCCTTGACAATTTTGCCTTTTAATTAAAAAGGAGCCTCATAGGCAAAATCTTGAGAACATAAAGCTGTTATGTGATCCACTCGACCATTTGTATGCATGTGTGACCTATTTAGCTTTTAAAATCCCATTTAATGCCAAAAACTACATTAGAAAATTCAAACAGAAGCTCACAGGGAGCCCCATAATGAGACTGGTTTGATTATGGGAGTGATTAGGCCATTTCCTCTCTCTCTAGTAATTTCATTTAGAACAGTAGTCCCTTGAAGAACAAGTAGATGTTTTTATTGCTTTTCTAGTTTGCCGGGAAACTGGCGAGCGGCCAACCATCTGTAAAACTGCAATTATTACTGTTACTTAAAATTTATTGAACCTCTTCAGGTACCATGGGAGTAGTTTCTGCCTGCAGAGACATGATCCAGGGAGGCAAGAAGAGACACCCCACCCCTTTCACAAACTAGGTATTATCACCCCATGCTACAGTCTGAAGCTTGAAGTCCTAGATTTAGTATTTGTGTGTGCTGTTTGGAAAATGTTAAGTGAAGAGGAGTTCGAGTCCATTATCTGTTTTGTTTTGTTTTTTGCCTCTGGGAATTGACCTTTTTCCCTATGGAGCATGAGTTTATTTACATACACACACTCATTCATCATTCCACACTTCTCGAAGTGTATGGGTGTGTCAGTCTCTGCTGTAATTTGCTTCTGAATAAGGCCAGCAAAGCATCCTTCTTTAAGCTCACACTAGAGCAGCAGAACAGCAGTGATGATATTGGTGATGTTGCCCCTGAGTTGCTACTCCTGACTATAGATACCTGAATAGTCAAATGGGAGCCCAGACTAGAGGTGCTCTCCAGGATCTCACTAGAGAAAACAGGGTTTGCTTTCAGAATCAATAGTAAGGGTTATCTATAATGGTAGTAAAATCTTTTACCATTGTTTTGGATCCCTATTCACAGGAATGAAATGGTCGTTGATCTCTTGAACTTCCAGCAGCCGTGCTTACTCACAGGAGACCTACACAAGAGAACTCAGGAAACTCAGAAATAGCTTACCCCGGTGAGCAGGTGGGCAGCTTTGTCCTCCTTTTCTGACTCAGTGCTATCCAGTGGCAGGAAGACGTGGCTATATGCTGTGCTGCCAGCTTGCAGAGGTAGGGATGAACCAGCTTGTTTTAAAGACAGTGTGACTATATTCCCAGATTGATTGGCACAGACCAGATCTACCCCTGTTATCTATGTATAGCAATCAATGCCTGCCTTCGTATTGAAAGGGTTAGTGGATGATATAATGAATTATGTGCTCAGCCTACTTAATACGTTTTTGTAGATCATACATCTATAGGCGAGACTTTTAACTTGCACTGTCAGCTTGAGGCAGTGAGTTCAGGATGGTTGCTTTTCAGTATGTAAAATAGTATTTGTCTTTCCTGTCGTGAAATGATCCTTTAGTTTGTGGGACTGCCCCAGCTCTACTGCTAACACTCAATGAACAAGCTCATTTTCATGCTTTTACAGACTTTTTTCTTGTCCACCCCAGCCTTTTGTCCATCAAGGTGGATGGTGCTAATATTGATTGTAGTCTGTTCCACGAGACCGGCTCCCTCTGATCATAATTGGCCTTGTTAATCATTATGCTATCATGTTTGGAGGGGACTTGAGTGAAACTCCGTGTCGGACTTCCTGAGTCTCAGTGCGGGCCACCTGGAAGTGCCAGGACTTTCCAGCTGCAATAGATTTTTTTTAGATCCTTCATAGATGGACCCTAGAAAACCCTTTGGTTGTAGAAACGAGAAAAAGGGAAGGATATCACCAACAAAAAGAAGGAAGAAGTGTGATTGGTATGCACAATTAAGAAGGTGTGATATGAATACAAAGCACTATTTGAAAGGGAAAGAATCCTGTTGTTTCCTACCTCAACTCCGAGCCTAAAGATCTCTAAATATTAATATTTGGTTTCCTAGGAGCAGGAACTCGAGTGGACAGCTTGATTCTTTGCAATTCCAGGAATGAGAAATTTATCAGAGAAAAAGAACAACATTTTGTAATAGAATTGCTTATGTTTATGCTTCACATTTATGGTTTTGAAGGTAGATTCTAGTCAAATAAGATGGATAAATGGCTTCTACGTGCCAGGTGTTTTGCTGGGCACTGAGCAGATTAGCTGGATCTGTGTTAGACTTTTATATCACATTTTATAGCTCATTTTCTTGTGAGGCATAAAGACAATCTAATCAATGACAGCTGGCCTGTGAATTTTAGTGTTACTTTGTTTGTTTATTTTGTTTTCCTTCTCTTGAATGGCTATGAAATTCTAATGCTGCCTTGTCTTGCTATTGCAGGAGCACCTGAGTAGATAGGAAATTGGGTTCTTTCTCTTACGAAAATGACAACTGATTGGGCATGGAACACAACACACACATTAATTGTCGATGGTGGTTTGGATTCAATCTTTTGAAACTGCTGGACATTTGGACACAGGACTGGGCTGAAGTTCAACTTTATTTCATTGTTGATCAAGGAGCTTCCTAAATAAAATGGAAATAGTTGTCAAAGAAAGCTCTACAAGGAAAGGTATTTTTGAAGCAAATTATTTATTGTGCTAACTACTTGTTGCTAGTCTTCACTTTGTAAGGTGTTTTACAAAGCACTTGGTGTAGGGTTGTCCCTCTTTGCTGAAAAAAAATCAGTCTATAAATACTTTGAATCTACAGCCATCCTGGTTTATCTATTTTTGAAGGTCTGGTTGTGAACGTAAGTGACAAGGGTGTACAAACAGGGCAAATGCATAGACTCTTTGCTCTGGACACTCAATGACCGGAAAGCTGAAAGCAGTTAGCTGGGGAGAAGTGGATGTTGGTTCTCTCTAAGTTCTGAGCAGGAATCGTGGCACTCTCTGTTTCATGACTGTCCTGGTCTGGAAGAATACGCATGGTTAGGTCTGCTGCTGTGCCCAGGGCAGTGCCCAGAACTTTCCTCTTTATAAGAAACCATTTCTCAGGGGTAGCTTTCCATTATCCTGAATGAGTTTCCCATGTGGACTTGGAAATTGTATCTCAACAACATTTTTTTTTAGCATCCTAAGGCAAATTACAAATGCATTTAATTCAACTTCTTGAAACTATGGTTCAGAGACTATGGAATACCTAATTTGGAGCTATTTTCTCTCTGGTTTTTATTTTGACGTGTGCTGGGTTCGCTGCTGTTGTTGCTATTTCGAACATCTCAAGGGAGCTGCTGTCATGGTTGTCATAGTGCAGACAAACACACAAGAGAGCCAGAAGCATGGTGCTTTCAGAAAGCATTTATTTTATTTGAAAACATTGTACAGGTGTTACACTGCCACAGCCAGTCCATGGGGGAGCATGCAAATAGAAAATGTGGATTGCTTGTTCAGCTTCCCAGTGTAAAGTTCTTTTTCCTTTTTGTTTATATTTTGGTTCATATTTTCCCTTGTAGTGTCAGGATTAGTGTGCTTCGTGATGTGGTGTGAAGATAAGACTCCTACCCATGGGGTAAACTCTGTACTGATAACTAGCTGGGGAGTACTAAATAGTTACAAATCAAAAAGAAATCCCAAACAAACAATACTACAAGCTCGTCCAAAGGTTAATAGCACAAGTTAGCAATACCTAAACTAAACATTGAAACGTTTTGATGGGACACAGTGGTGCAAAGTTATCCATTGCTTGGTCTACCTGGATATGTATTTGAAGCTGTGGGGGGATCCGACCAAGGCAAGCTCTGCCCCCAGTCAAGTTTCCAGTGAGGAAGTGAAAGCCACTGCTCATCTCGGGCAAGGTTGAAGAGAGCGGTGGTTTGTCCCTCGTCAACAATCACACAAAGGACTGTTCTCATTCATCGAAGAGAAAAGCGTGGTGTATTAGGATGATGAATTTCTTCCTGGTTGTCTACTGAGGTTACAGAATCCCAGAAACTAAAACGGCTACAGTTAATGTTACTCTATTCCCACTTCCCACCCCACTCTCAAACCACCAGTGTTTTCATACTGAAAACATGGTTCTTTGAAACCTTTTGTCTTTTTTCCCTTAAGAATCAGTTCGGGTCTTGGACAGCCAAAGTTACCTGCTTTATAAATGGATTTAAACCACCATGGGTGAAGTAACCCAGTGGCGTGAATGTCTGATCACAAGGACATCCAATGACAAAAAGTACACAGTGAATTCATCTTGATAGTCACACTTGGTTTCTGTACACTGTAAAACATCCTAAAAATGGTCCACACGGCAACCTTCAGCCACCAATTAATTGCAAACCTTTTCAAACTTTAAAAATGTTCCAAGCCCGCTGAATGGACTTGGAGACAATTTCAGCCACTTGTTTCTCCTAAGAGTTTACCGAGTGTCTACAAATTACAGCCATAAAGATGAATCAAAAAGACAAAGACATTTGGCTTAAAATAAATACTAAAAATGCAACAAATCAAGTAAATTATGCGAAACAAAGGAATGTAAACACAAAAATAGAAGCACAGTCTTTAGAGGTCTTCGGATCTGAATGGACAAAATATTCAGAGAAAGGTATTTAATTGGTTTAAACGGCAGCAGAGAGAAGATGCTGGCAAAGTTGTAGGGTGTGATGTGTAACTTTAGCCCAAGCATTTCTCCCGATGCCTACCCCATCCCAGTTAAAAAAAAAATTGTTTCCATGGGGTAATCTAACATGAAATGTACATATCAGAAAACAACTTTTCTTCCTTTCTCCAAGGTCAGGACTAAACAATACTTTAGGAGAAAAGCTATATGGTTCAATGAAAAACATTTTTTTAAAACTGAGTTACAGTTTTCAAGTGCATTGATTACTTTGGATATGTGTTGTTCTTATGAGATTTGTCAAAGGGGACCATGATGACTCTTCACAGAAGTCGGGTAAAACAGCTTGGGAGCTTCTGCCTGTGATGTTCAGGCCTTGTTCAGGCCTTACTTTGTAATCTATTCTTACTTTATGAGACCCCCCCCAACTAGGTTTTTATTATTTTTTTGCTTGCTTGATTAAAATATATTGACTTGAATTGTCTCAAATTTCATGAACATTTATAAAAGCCCATAACTCCATCAAGGGTCCTCCTGAATTGGAGTCAGCCAGGCTACAGAGCGAGCGCTTCCACACTGACACATGGAATCTATTCTGAATTATAGAGGTTGATGGTGGTTCTCAATTTCCTGTGGTGGGGTCAGGAGAGATATTCTTGAGACAACAGAGCTGATTAGACTAGTGATGTATCAAGCTTTATTGGGATGCTGTTGCATCATCTATGTATGACTGCTTATCCATATACTCTGCTATTAGAGGGGTATCAAATGTGACCAAAATGCCAGACTTTTCAATGGTAACATCTTTATCACTAGTAAGGGACCAGAACATGAACTACAAACAAGGATTGTTCCTTGCTCTAGGAGGTGGCATAAACAGTGATGCCCCACAATAAAGATAATGTCTGTCCATGTTGACATACTGCCAGAAAGGTACTATGTGACTAAGAGGGCAGAGGCCATGGCTTTTCCAGTACTTTGGTTAATTTCCATGACATCATTAAGAAAAAAAATTAAAACAGAAACCAGTGTTTGAGGAGAGAGATACATGGAAGGCCAGAAGAAATTTTAAGACATCCACCCCCTAAACATTAGTGGTTTTATTTAGAGGGCTTCCTGTAAGCCACAAAAATGGGAGAATTTTTATCCTGTAGTCACAGGGCTTGATCAGATGAATCTCCTGGCCGAAAAGAAAGCCAATGGCCTGGAGTAGGCAGAAAATGAAATATAAAAAGGCTAAAATGTTTGTTTAATATCTATTCCTAGAATAGAGAATTAGATGGTCAGTTTCCCCTCCCCACAAGGGTCATAGCACAAAATCCTTATTGAGCAGGCAATCCAACAGGTGACAGAGGAAACCATTAGCCACAAGGTCACCAGGATCAGGGAACTTCTGAGGGGGTAGAGATTCTGTGGCATGCATCACTCACATAGTCTGTGCAAAAACAAAACAAAAGGTATGACTCTTAAAAAGTGGCTTGCCATAGAAAAGAGGGATGTAGGCTGATTACGTGAGGGTCTGGCAAGAATTCCCATCAGGAATACAAAACCTCCTTCTGAAAGTCGGTGTAATAACAGTAACAACGATAATAAAAATCATAGTAGCAATAATACTTGCTCTTGATTCAAAAAATTTCACAGTAATTAATGCAAGGGTGGGGGCTGGGTCAGGATACACACTATCAAAGCCTCTTTCTGAGCCAGGTGGATTGAAGACTGTGTCCCCAGTGGTCATTCGCTGGTTTCCTTTTACAAAAGGAAAATTAGCTACCTTGCAGTCCACCTGTGAAACTGCACCTACTAAATACCTTTCTCTATGTACAATACAGAGATGATGAGCGAACACGTGGCCTCTGACTTGTCCTCAGTGGGCAGGGCAGGCCTCACCCTAGGCCACACGTACGTGGGGCTCTTCTTCTGTCTCCTGGCCCAGGCTGGTATAGGTGACTGAAGGCTCCACCTGAGCCGTGCTGGGTAAGTCCACAACCGGTCCCGAAGGGTTACGGAACTGCTTGTACACTCGGGGGTCCTGGGCTATGTACGTGGAGGTGGACGAGTAGAGCACTAGCCCGATGAGGATGGTGAAGAAGGACAGGAGGTAAAGTCCTGAAAACTAAAGCAGAACAGAAAGGTGACTGAGTAGCAAAACTTAGCCACTGACGGGTTAATGACGTCTGTGCGGGGAGAAGCAACCTCCTGCAGGAACCCGCAACTTGATGAGGTCCTTTTGATGGAAAGCGAATGCCCTCCTAAACTGGCTTTGTCTTATTGATTCCCTTTGTCTCTTCCTCGGTGCTGTGGCTAATGAGAGGAGCATTTAGCTAATTGTCCCTGAAATGCCCATCTGAGAACCTGAATTGCTTGGGAAGGGTAGTTAAGCACAAATTAGGATATATCAAATTCAAAGCAAAAATTCTCCAATATCACTCTGTAAAGGCTTGGTTGTCTGTGGCTTCATTAAACCCAGAAGAGATATAGATATTTCATTTCAAGGCATAATGAAGCTACAAGCGGGGAAGCCCTCACTGACAGCTGTGGCAGGGCACTCCGTTTCACCGTCATCCAAGGCAGACTTGATTTCACTCCCCTGTATACGACCTGCTATTGACTTCAGTAACTATCACTGCAAAATTAGATTATCCTTGAACAGGGAGAAACAGTAAAATGTGGCATCCCTGCCCTACTCATCAAAAAGCAAACCAAATAGGCCTGTATGGACTATGTTCTTTCTCAACAATTTTCTTGATACTTTAGAGGGTTTTTCATTTTCATTTTGTTTGTTTTGTTGCTTTGGGGTGTGTGTGTGTGTGTGTGTGTGTGTGTGTGTGTGTGTGCATGAATGCATGCATGTGTCTGTGTGTGTCTCGTGTGTGTGTGTGTGTGTGTGTGTGCATGCATGAATGCATGCATATGTCTGTGTGTGTCTCTAAGTGTGTTGGAAGAGTGGTTGGTAAAGGTTTATAATGTCAAGAATACTTTTGAAAAATTATGACCTTGGACCTTCTTGAGGAGCTTCATTGGGAAGTTTATCAGAGGAGAATAAGGTCAAAGGGCGAGTGTTGCCAGGTTTCTTGTTTCGCTCTGTTACCCCCTTTCACTTTTACCCTTTATTCAGTCATTCACTCACCCCTTCATGATGTCTTACAATAGTTCCTGTACCTGAAACATGCAGTTGTGTACTAGGGGAATAGAAATGGAAAGACAAAAACGAAAAACCCCACAAAAGCCTGGCTCTTTCCCAACGAGAATGTACTAGTCCCTGAAGAAACAGAAGTTTAGAGAGCACAAAGCAACACAATACAACTAGGAGACGCCAGCCCTCACTTCAGTCAGTTGCCATCAACCCTGTCTTGGCCACTGTGGTGGTTTGAATGAGAATGGGCACCATAGGCTCTTATGTTTGAATACCTGAGTTTGGGAAGGATTAGGAGGTGTGGCCTTCTTGGAGGAAGTGTGTCACTTCAATCAGGACCATTTCCAGTTAGCTCTCTCTGCTTCATGGTTGTTGTCTAAGGTGTGGGAGTTCCCAGCTACAGCTTCAGAGCCACGCCCGCCTGCCTGATGCCATGCTTTCTGCCATCATGATCATGGGCTCGTTCTTTACAATGGTAAGTCCCAAATAAATGCTTTCTCTTTTACGTTGCCTTGATCATGGTGTCTTATCACATCAATGGAAAAGTAACTAAGGCACCACATTCTCCATCTATTACAGAAGAGGTCTATTTTAGGTTTAACGTGTTTACTTTCTATACTCATACTCTAGAAGTAGAAACTAGTAAACAGACAAAGATGCAGTGAAGCTACAAGTGCAGAGGATAGGAAGGTGCTCCAGGGAGTTGGGAGAAGCTACATGGTGATTATAACCCAGCTAAAAGGATGCTGCTTCATCAATAGAAGAGATAATTTTGACGACGATATACAGAAAAAAATTGCCCCAGTGGCTAAAAGTCTTTCAGAGTGTGCCTTGTCTCCACCCTTCTCTTTCTGCAGGGCCAAGAAGGCTAAGACTAAAGGCTAGTTTCTGATTTTCTTTCTACAGCACTCCTCACTCTGTTCCCCAGTCCCCTTATTTTTTTCACATTCAGGCCAGATGGTAACACTCTGGAATGGGGATTTATATACTAAACTCAACTTGGAACAGATCCACTTAATTAACTTGAAATAATTAATTAGGGTTTCCTTAATGAAAATAAATGGGCCTTGTTCTTTGAGTCACAGTTTTTTTTTTTTTTTTTTGAGTCAGGGAAAGATGAGTATCCCAGCAGCGCCAGTCCTCATGACCTCAGAAAGCCTGCTCATCTCTGCACTCACCTCCTGAACCCTAGGTCCAAGAATCTCATCCTCCAGCTGGCCCTTAGTGCGTCGAATGGCTTTGTTATCATCATTTTGAATATTTTATGAATGACTTTTGCTACTCTGCTCATGTATTTTTGTTTCATAGCCGTACGTGCCTATTGCCATTGCTGTACATGAAAATAGGGAGACCAGCAATGGAGCTTGTGGTTATTGGTGCCTTCTAGCCCTCAAACCAGATTGAAGCCTTAGCTCTACCCCTTACTAGCTGTAAGTCTTGACAAATTTCTCGTACGTTTCAGTTTCATGCTTCCACATCAATCAATGCCTGTAACTCTAAAAATCGTATTAAACAGGTAAATCAGTTGGGATAGCCACCTTGCCACAGACACGCGATTCATATTGGTGTCGTTGCCACTGTTGTAGCTGTATCATTTATAAGGATCAGACGTCTCCTGGATGTAAAATGATAAGACCGAGCCATAAATCTAAAGCAGGGCCTAGCTTCTGAATGACAGCACATAGTGTATTTCCAGTTCACTTCCATCCAATCCATACAGAACTCACTCTATTTTGTTTTCAAAAGATGGATAGGATGAAACTCCATATAACAGGATCATGGTGGAAGTCATCCAAGAGGTTTTATTAATAGATGGTAGAGTTTTCATTTCCCCCCAAGGGAACAGCCAGGCAAGCATTAGGATTAATCAGGATAAATACTGGATGTCACAAATAGTGACAGAAATGTTTAACATATTTTTTACAAGGCAAGATGTGTCATTCCCTCCTGTCTTTTTAGCCTCATAGAAAAAGAATAAGAATTTGGATATGGGTATGTAATAGGCTAACCTATAGCTCTGGACAGCACATTTATGAAGCATTTCCTTCAAGAACCTAATCAGGCAAACAAAGCTTCCCTGTGGTCTAGGGTGCCTAAGTTACAGACTGCAACCTGTATGTACTTTCTGCTCCACAAGCAAACAGTAAACTTCCCTGGACCATGTGAGGCTAAGAGTGTTCCACACTACAAACAGGCACATCTCAGGCAGAGCTTGTCTCCACTGAGAAACAGGGCTGCCTGAGGATACTCTGTGGTTTCTCCTTAGCCAGTGGAGGCCTTTAGATCATCCTGTATGTTGTGTGATAGGACAGACAGCCAGTATTTTATCTGTCAAGTCGCTTAAAGGGGCAAAGGAGGGACAAGGCCTGTGTAAGCACTGGTGTCCCTGAAGGCTGTTTCTGTCTCGATGGCTCTTTGTTTTTGAAAAGGTCTGGAAAACTCTGGGTGTGGTGAGAATATCTCTGTATTGTTCAATGCAAGTCCTCGTGATGGAGTAGCCATCATGGCTAGTTCTAAGCCTCTTCAGCTGGGCATTAAACTCAGATTCTAGAGAGCAACCATAGGATTGTATTTAGTTAATGTTGCAATCAGAACATTGCTAAGGGCAGACCAAATTTTCACTTTAGTTTTGGCATCAGACGTGTATAAATTGAATTTTAATAAACCTACAAATTCGATAGCCTTCAACCTACATAAATATAAAGATTTTAAAATTCCAGAGTACATTGATAAATATAGCAGGGTTTCTGGAGGAAGTTGGTAAGTTATCAGTTTCCACCATGAAATTCTGCAAATGAGAAGAGTTGCGATAATTAAAGAAAGTTTGTATTCTAAAAAAGAGGGAGGGAGAAGGGGAGCGAAGAGAGGTAGGAGGGAGAAATTGAGAATGAGAAATGGGAAGAAAAGGGTGATAAGAAAATTGTAAAGAAAGAACAATGAAAAGATGATGATACAGAAAACAGCCCACAGCTTCCTAGGTGAAAGAGAAGATGAAACCATGGTCACAGGTAAGCCTGGTGATTATGGGCAACCCGGAGGACAAGACTCACCCACCATCCTAACCACAGGAAAGTCATGGTTCTTGCCAGTCTTTAACCAGTGGCATTTGTTTTAAACCCCACTGACAGTGACTTTTGAGGTTTAGCAGCGCAGTACTGTAAAGAAATCTGTTCCACCACTCTTGTATCTCAAAGGGCTGTTGTCAGTTACCCTCCTGAGGAGGGGACCTGCTGTTTGAAATTACTTTGGGGCTTGAAATAAAAAGTGACAACCTCAAGTCACGTAGTTAGGGTCCACCCTGCAGCCATGTCTGGAATGTTTACAGCAGTTTGGGGGGCTGTTGTATAGGAGAGCAGCCTGATAGAGATTCTCAAAAGAAGATGAAGCAGCAGGGAGCTGGGACTCTGAAGGGTACAATGACAGTGGCCTCACTCTATAAGGGTGAACTCTTAGAGGGGACAAAGCCCTACCAAGCATGGGTTACTATGGTGACTAAGGGCTGTGAAATGTGTCGTCTTGGAAACTGCCTCCCTGACACAGGTGATTTGTGGCTGAGTGGGACCTAGAACTCTAAGCCCAGATCCAGCAGACTGTTCCTCTCTTAGAGAGTTTGTTGCTGAGCAGGATTTGAAAGCACTGAGACCAGCAGGTGAAGAGTTGGTTTTCCTCAAGCTCTTCCTTCATGGAGGAACTCGGTGTTCTGTTTTCTCATCTCTCTGATGTACTTTAACTTGGATATTTGACAGCCCTGAGTGTCCAGCCCCCCAGGGTGTGGGTGTGGGAAGATACTGCAAGTCACAGAGCTCACTAAGATCCGCAGTAGCTCCTCAAACATCAGAAAGTGTCTAAATGAATGACTCCGACAACAAAAGTTTTAGCAGCCCAGCTTTCAGTTCACATACTGCATTAATTTACAGAATGGGAACAGACAGGGGCCACTCTCTCCCTCTGACTGGAAGATTCCAGTATTTGAGGATACAACCATAAGCACCTCAAATTATAAGAACACTTTTCTTTTTACAGTCATTTTTAGTATTATTGAATGTAATCATTAAAAACACTATGTTTTAATGCTTTGTCTTCTTCACACTCTTACTAAATTCCATCTATGCAGTTTTTCATTTTGTATGTTGATAGTTTACAATTTCTTGATCCTTTCTCTTTCTCTCCCTTGTGTTCCTTCCTATTCATCTATTTCTTTTTCTTTATTTGAACTTGTTTTATTTTTATTTGTATGACACACTTATTATTATTATTATCTTATTAATTTTTAACTTCTTACTTTTAGGTTATTTTTGTCACTTTCTATTCTAATATTCTGGGTGGTTTATTAGCTTTCTTCAATTTATTTTTATGGGGGCTAGAGAAATAGCTCAGTGGTTAAGAGCACTTGCTCTTGCAGAGGATCTGGGTTCAGTTCCCAGCCCCCACATGGTGGCTGATCCAGTTCCAGGAGACCTGACAGACTCTTCTGGCCTCTTCATGCACCAGACACATATGGGCTGCACAAACATACATGTGAGAAACACATTCATAAACGTAAATAAGATAAATAAACCATTAAAAAGAAATTATTTTTGCTACATTTACAGAAAAATATACACATAATCTACTTTGTGGTATTGCTGTTATAAGAGTTTCTTAGCTTCTCATTAAGCAGTGCTGGGTGTTGGGGCCTCAGGAGAAGGCTGCTCTCTGGGAAAATCCACATACAAATCCAGATAAGACACAATAGGCACAGATGTTATGACATTGAACACAAGAAAGGTGAGAAAGCCAGGCCACAATAGACTCCAAACTTCATCATCTGTAATAACTGTATGCAAATGGATTAATATCATCACAATGCTGAGCATAAAACTTAAGAGTCTGCTTTTAAAGATGGCCGGACAAGGAATCAAGAAGATGAATGAAGGAAATAAGCCAATCAAAAACCGAGATGAAGGATTTGGAAATTTGAACAAGGAATCCCAAGTGAAAATTGAGATTCAGGGGAAAATGAAAAGTTTTGAAATAAGAAGTCCAATAGATCAAGCAAACTAGTAAAAAAGCATCATGAATAGACAGGGCCGGGTAGGGAAACAATAACAGGCATAGAAAACAAGAGGACCTGCAATCATATAGCAACAAAGAAAAAGATCCTGACAACAATATTTAAATATTCAAGACCTGATAAAGAGACCAAACCTGCAAATCTGTGAGACAGAAAAAGGGAAGCTAAGGTGCAAAGTAAGAAGCATGGATAACACACCCTAAAAACCTGAAGCCGAAGAGACAGGGAGTGAAAGAGACAGCCAAGCGTGAGAGACGCTCAGAGCCCTGAATACACAAGACTAGAATATTGTCTTCCCCAGTGCCTTTGCGGTTAATGCGGTAAGAACACAGAAGAAAGAACACTGGAGGTTACAGGAGAGAAGTGTCAGGTTATTTATAAAGAAAATCTAAGTGACAATGAACCATGCAGGCAGAGAGCATAGACTGATATAACTTAAATTCTAAAAGTAAATGGTATTTCTCTTAACCATACCTTAGACCATGAAGCAAATCTTAGTAAAATAAAATAATTATCTTACATTATCTTATATTGGAATCAACCTAACAATCAACAATAGGAGAAATTACAGATAAAGCAGACATGTGGAAGTTTGAATACACACACATATTACACACACACACACACACACATACACACACACATACACACACACACACACACAAACATGGGGAGGGGGAGAGAGAGGCAAATACTGGCAAAGGTTTGTATTTTGGGGAAAAGAACGCTCATTCACCGTCAGTGGAGATATAACAGTATAGTCCCTATGAAAATAAATGCAGAGAACTCTTATGAAATCAAAACTAGAATTACTGCATGGCCTAGCTATATATTCATCTCTGTTTTTCACACCTATGGAATATTATTCAGCCTTAAAGTAACAGAAAAGTCATGTAATTTCCAGAAAAATGGATAGAATTGGAGGTTTTCATGTTAAGACAATAAGCTGGACACAAATAAACACTACACATTTTCTATTGTATTTGGAATTCAGACCTTAAAAAGACGCAGAAGTAGAAGGGGAGAAATTGGGAAGATGAGGTGGTCTAGTGAGATGGGGGAAAGAGAAAGTAGTGAAATGTGTAGTATACGTTGTGTGTGTGTGTGTGTGTGTGTGTGTGTGTGTGTGTGAAAATGTCATAATGAGTCAGGCATGGTTGTGCCCTCCTTCAATCCCAGAATCAGGAAGCAGAGGCAGAGGTACAGTCCCAGCCAGCCTGTCTAAGTAGTGAGTTCTCAGACAGCCAGGACTACATAGTGAGACCCTGCCTGAAACAAAACAACAAAATCCCTACATCAAACCCCAAATAAAGCATAGTGAAACACACTGTTGTATACATTCTACACTGATTACATTCAATAGACAGCACATCCCTGGCAAGTCGTGAAGAAGGGGGAAATTGCTTCAAGGGCAGCTGCGCTTCCGATGCTTGTCTAGAAAATCAGTAGAGGTCCCCAGAGCAGAACATGGGCAGTGCTCAGAGGGGAATAAAGTGTAAGAGACTGCTTTAGAATCCGCATTTCCTAAGTGTATGACAGCTTTCATATCCAAGATGATTATTACTCATGAGGAAAGAAGGGGGATTGGAAAATAATACTGAGGTCCCTTGGGAAAAGGGACAAAATGGAAGTAAGACTTAAGAGTAGAGCATTGGATACATATGAGGAAACACAGAAGAACAGGAAGAGGAGGAGGAAATGATGATGATGAGGATGACAAGGAAGGGGCAGGGCTGGGGATATAGCTCACTTGCTCCGTGCTTGTCTAGGGTGCTTGAAGCCCTGGGTTCAAAAGCTAGAAATGCATAAGAGATGTGGTGAGAAACACTTCTAACCAGTCTGCTTTGGATATACACCGAATATGAAGCCAGCCTAGGATACAGGGCTGTAGCAGCAGGCCGCTTGTTCGTCCCAGCAGCCCAGAACCAAAATAATCTCAGAGAAACTGTATTAATTAAATCACTGCTTGGCCCATTAGCTCTAGCTTCTTATTGGCTAACTCTTACATATTAATTTAATCCATTTCTATTAATCTGTGCATCACCACAAGGTCGTGGCCTCCCAGCAAAGTTTCAGCACATCTGTCTCCAGTGGCGGCTCCATGGTGTCTCTAACTCTGCCTTCCTTCTCCCATGCTATAGGCCAAGCCAGTTCTTTATTCATTAACCAATAAAAGCAACACATAGAAAGAAGGACCTCCTACATTACAGGCATCCTGTTTTAATTGATTCAGATGATGAAGGCACAAGAGAGATTTATATCTCACATAAAGATCAAAGAAGCACAGAATTTAAAGTATTTAGAATGAGGGAGACAAATCAGGTTACAATTTTAAAGAAGGAAAAGGTTTTTAAAATTTCTTAATAGCTAAGAGGAAAGGAGACAGTAGGACTGGATAAAAACATTATTTGCCTTTTATCCAAATTAAACCAACATATCTTTGATCTACGTTTTCCCTCTCTCTCTCTCTCTCTCTCTCTCTCTCTCTCTCTCTCTCTCTCTCTCACACACACACACACACACACACACACACACACACACACACACACCTGGTATCCCTACTGCAGATCTGATGAGATTTGCCTGCCTTTGAGAGGAGAGTATCCTGCCTCAATGCTGCTTCCAGTCTCTAGGTACTCCCCAGGCTGTCTACAGAAAAGCAGAAGGAGGGACTCTCAAGCATCTTACACCATGGCTCAAGGATAATGTTAAAGTTCAAATGGCAGGCTGCCCTTTTGGGGTTCTGGTTGATCTGAGCATGCTGTCCGAGGAAGCATGTCTATCAAACCATGTAAAAAGACTGTGCAAAAATGAAATCAGTGATATTTATTAATCTTAGATATGCCCTTTGGTGCCTTTACCTATGTGGTGGATATGTGAGTACAATAATGAAATACTTTCTAGTGACTGCCCAGTTCACTCTTTTAAAAGGATGCTCATATCCCCATATTTTTTTAACATCTAAGAGGGTAACATTTGGGAACCTGCTTGCTTAACAGATGCTTCAGAAAACAGCACTACCATGAATAAGAAGAACAATAAATGCCACAGACTGGCCAATCCCAAGGAGATGCACTATGTCAGTGTGAATTCAAAAACTTCTGATAAGCATTTCCATTTAGAGAAGATGACATGCTAAATTGTTTGCTTCTACCTCCCAAGCAAAGTTTCCCCTCCTTCCCCTCCACCCAATTCCTCCCTTCCACCTCCCTTCTACCACCCCTGCCCCCATTCACTCATCCTCCACTGTTTCTCTTCAGGTAGGAACAGGCCTCCATGAATATCAGTCAGTCAAGGTATATCAAGTTTCAGTGAGACTAGGCTCCTCCTCTTCTTTAAAGGCTGGATGAGACAATCCAGTAGGAGGGATGGGTTTTAGAAGCAGGTATCAGAGTCAGAGACAGCCCTGCTCTCAGGGTTAGGGGTCTCATAAGAAGACCACATTACACAACTGTAACTTATATGCAGATTGCCGAGGTCAGTCCTTTGCAAGTTCCCTGGTATGAGCCCAGGTTAGTTGCTTCTGTAGGTTTTCTTGTGGCGTCCTTGACACTACTGGGTCCTACAATCCTTCTCCCCCCTCTTCTGCAGCATCCCCCGAGATTCCCCTAATGTTGGGCTGTGGGTCTCTGCATCTGTATCCATCAGTTACTGAATGAAGCCTCTCGGGTGACAGGCTAGACTTCCAATGCAGGTATTGGGATACAAACACAGGCACAAATCCTTCAACCTACAATTTGTCCTGCTTACAAGGTGTGCTGGGGTATCAACAAGCAATGGGCTCAGATGAAGACCAGTACCCTGAGAGGAAGTTCACCCCTGAGGGCCAAAACCCAGAGGTGGGATATCTCAGAGACCTAGGATAGAACCAAGTATGACTGGAGAAACACAGTCAATGCAATGATTCCTGATGATATTCTGCTATTCTCATGTGTTGACTTGCTCACTTTAACAGGCAGTTACAAAAGAGGAGACCTTGAATTTGAGAGGAGGCTGTGATGGGGAGGGATGTCAGGGAAGGAGTTGAAATCGGAAGAAGGAAAATTGGAAATAAAAAACATAGTATATCCATGTATGAAATTCTTTAAAAAATGGTTCATGAATCATGAAAACATAGATTTCCCATTAGCCTAGATGGGGAGGAGCTCATTCTGTTCCACCCCTAGATGAGTAGCTATTGGAAGACGATGACCATAGGAGAGAAAGAATATGTTTTCTTGGGTATATGACCACTGGTTGGTTGGCATGCTTCAAAAGATAATATCACATACATTTTCTATGCACATATGGGGATATATATATATATAATATACATATAAATATATAATTAGATATAAAAAAATAAAAGGAAGACAAGATCAAGTTGAGAGGGGGGTTGAGGTGATCAAAGGAAATTGGAGGAAGGGATATAGGAAGTTGGTGTGACCAAAATACATTGGACAGAAGAAAAAATTCTTAAACAGTAAATACAAATATTATTTTAAAAGACGTCCCTGGTCTGGCAGCATCTTCTATGACTAAGATGGCAGACAGAAGTAAATCTTCACCAGTGTTCGAATATACTGTGTTCTTTTTCATGGGCACATGTCTAATTTTGAAGAACGAGTAGTTGAAATGGTTTTCAATATATTTATATAAAGTTATTTAAGAAGAAAGTTGAGGGCGGCAGTGAGATGGCTCAGTGTAGGAGCTTGCTACTACCTGTGAAGACCCATGTCTAATCTCTGGAACCCACATGGTGGAAGAGAGAACTGATTGATTCCTGAAAGTTGTCCTCTGCTCTCAGGACAGGTGCTGTGGTATGTGCACCCCCCAAAATAAGTTAATGTAAGAATTTTAAAGCAGAGGATGATTGCTAATTTGGTCTTGAGTATCAGAGTCGAATAAAGACACTTCAAGGACTAAGACAAAATGCCAATGAAAACTGTGACTCATTAGTTGGATGTGATGGTGTTCTGGTGATGGCCACCTCAAGGGGAGTCCTTGTCTGTTGAGCCCCTACTTTACACAGAGATTTTAGGAGGACACCTTGTAAGTGTTCACTTGAAAGGGAAATAGTCAACCTACTGTGTGTCCTGGGGTTGAGGGGGAAGTTGGCTCAGTAACAGGAGTCACTCTACAGTCTTGTGTTTCTCAGTGGCCCCAGGGGGCCACACATTTAGCCTCAAGGGACAGTTGTTGGGTACAGAGCCGTGAGAGACTGGTGGCCAGTTCTGGGAATGCTCAAAGCTGTGACCTTGTGATCCTCTGAGGGAAGGCTCTGCCTGCACTTGACCTCTACACACTGGTCCGTGCCAATTGCTAGTCGAGCCAAGGAAGCCAGACAGGCCTGGCTCCAGAGACACACAAACACAAACACACTGATGTGGGACTGCCTAGTCTTGTCTGTGAACTAAACTAACACAACCATTTTTGTTATTATTCAGCCTATTAAAAATATTAAAGTTGGACTTCTGGGTTTACTAAAATAAATGATCTGGCAAGAGACGAGCATTTTGTCAAGTACTTTACAACTGCCCGAGTGGCAGCCTATCGCTGTCTCAGCTTACTTCCCCTCTTTCCTTTCTCTCACTTTTTGTGGGAAAAACAAAAGAACTGACTCTTGCTCCTTCAATGTTGCAACAACTTCTTTCTTCTATAAATACCTTGAAAGATACCAAATGAGGACACTGTACACCCTCTTCTGACAGGCGCCAAAATCAGTCGTTTCTAGACACAATGAACACTTCCCCTAATGCCTTCAAGCATTCTTTTTCTGGATAATTCAAAACTCAAATTCCTGCTAATATTATCAGCATAGAAACGAAAAGACCAAGTACGTATGTTACAATGTCAAACGGCTTGTCTATTCAAATTGGAAAACGAAGGTGTTATTATGATTTACTATTCAGAAAGTTATTTATTCTCTGTGAATCAACTGTATTGTTGGAGTGCAGCGACCACGGGTTCCTAGTCTGTCTCCATACCTAACATCGTCACCTACAGTAAGTCTTTGTCAGGACCGCAGCTCCCATTTGCTTTATGAGGCCTTCTGTTTGGTTTGCAAAACCAATTCATTTGGTATTAGAGTTTGTGCAGCCAGTCCCTATAAAGTTGCTTTACAGACAAATATCCTCCCCTGTGGGTAATTTCACACATGAGTGCTGCAATAGAGAGCTAAAAATGGATTTCTGCCATTATCTTTTATATGACGAACAGACATTTCCACTTGGCCTGAGGAACTGATAGAAAGCCTTGCTCATGGAGATTTCCATTTCCTAGAGTTCGGTAAAAAAGACTGTAGTAGTCAAGGGGTTTACTCTGTGAGAACGTGTCATTACAGGCTCAGTTTCAACCAAAGGAACTCAATGGCTCATTTGCATCACCATCCCGTGAGCCCTTCTTATTATCACGATAGAGTCAAGATGGGATCACGTATTTGAGAGATGCACTGAGCAGGGGCCATCATACCACTGGAGTTCTTGTGTCATAACACATCTCTTTTCCTCAGCCCAATAAAAGATATACCAAGGGCTGGGATAATTTAGGAGGGGACTAAATGTGGAAACTGATAAAGGCTATTTTGTTCATATGTGTGTTGCAGGTCATGCATCCCAAAGATCAACTGTCCCATTTCAGTGCAATCAAGGGATAGACACAGAAGTACCACTACTCACTACTGGACCAGGTGATACACAGGCATAAGATTTAGTTCCAGGAGAAACAATCTAAATGTTCCTCAGCTGAAGAATGGATAAGGAAAATGTGGTACATTTACACACAGTGGAGAACTACACACAAAAAAAGACATCTTGAAATTTGCAGGCAAATGGATGGATCTAGAAAACATCATATTGAGTGAGGTAACCCAGACCCAGAAAGACAAATATCATATGTAATCACTCTTAAGTGGCTTTTAGACATAAAGCAAGAATAAACCAGCCTACAATTCACAATCCCAGAGAATTTAGACAACAATGCGGACCCTAAGAGAGACATACATAGATCTAATCTACATGGGAAGTAGAAAGAGACAAGATCTCCAGAGTAAATTGGGAGCATGAGAAACTTGGGAAAAGGTGGAAGAGGAGGGGAGAGGAAGGGAGGGGAGCAGAGAAACATATAGCTCAATTAAATCAATTAAAAAAAATATTTAATTCCAAGAGAAGCAAGCTCTGCCCAGGAAGTAGAACAGTGATTACATTGAACTAGAAATTGAGATTGTCACATTGCCACTTTGGACTCCTCCTGCTTTTGAGTCAACAGGAAAAGAAGGAAGTTGTCTGGCCCAGAAATTAATCCTGATTGCTATGAGAAACCTGAACAGAAAGGTAAGGAGGAGTTCTTCTGGGATACAGATCACTGCGGATGCCTCCTTCATCATGTGATTAAAGACAATGAAAAAACTGCAGCAATCCTATCTAGGCAAAACTCCAGTCACTCAGAACCTTCTGGAACGATAGTTTGAGTCATGTGGAAGTTAAAGATGATGACCTACAAAGGAACAACGCAGGCACAGAAGCTGGAGAGGAACAGATTCTCAAGCAGAACCATAGGACAGTGCATAGCTCCCTTAAACCAGTTTAGATTCCTGGCATCCAAACTGTGAAAGAATACATTTCTGCTGCTTTAAACCACCGTATTTGTGGTGGTCTAGTCCAGTGACTGTATGAAATGAAGAGGGTTGGTAATTAGTCATTCACTCAATTACTGAGTGTTAACTATTACCTAAGACCCTGAATGCTTCCTACCTACCCATCTGTTCAATGAACACAGCTGAACTCAATAAACACAATGCTTGGACTATGGTGATGAGCAGAGTGGGTCACCGGAGTATTTATATTTATATTTTACTCCAAATGCAATGAGAAAGAAGGATCACTAGATGCTAAGCAGAAAAGCATAGTCTAATTTGTAGTTGAAAGGGATCACTCTGGCTGTTGGTGGAAGATGAAGGTTGAACTGGGAGGAGGGTATATGGTCTAGATGAGGGGTGTGTTTGGGACTCATGGTGGTAGGAGAAGAAGAAAATCCATCTTAGAGGAAGGCAAATGAAATATGGAAAATGAAAATGAGACAAGTTAATAATGAATCTCAGCAAAGAAGACTATTTATAGGAAATATAATTCTGTGTCTGAGCATGTGCATGCGTACAGTCACACATGAGGGCCAAAGGAAAATTTTAGCTGTCATTATGTAGGTGTTATTCCCATTTATTTATTTGTTTGTTTGTTTGTTTGTTTATTTATTTATTTATTTGAGACAGGGTCTCTCACTGTCCTAGAACCCATCAAGTAGGCTAGACTGGCGGGCCAATGAGCTCTGTTTCTCCCTGTCTCCCTGCCAATGCTAAGATTACAAGGGTATATCAGCACTTCTGGCCTCTATGACATAGGTTCTTTGAATTGAACTCGGGTCTTCCTGCTTAAAAAGTAAGAACATTACTGATGGAGCTACCTATGTAGGCCAAGTGTGATTCTTTAGAGCATTTGCACAGTGTATTTATTCTCATATATATATTCTCATATATATTCTCATGTATATATATATGCACACACATATATATATTCTCCTATATGTTATCTCTTTAATCATTGAGGATTTATATTTGTCTTCTATATTGCTAATCTAAGCTATGTGTTATTCGGGGTATAATTCCTACCAATAATTTCCCCTTAAAGTTCTTTCATTATTGAATTCATCTCTTTTCAGTAGACTGAAAATGTCCTAGGAAAATGGCATTCAGAAGAGTACAACAAAGTTTTCAAGGTTAGCCATGCAAACCTTAGCAAACAAAACTGCAGTCAACTTCTCCCAAAATATTTCTTGCATACATCTCATTTAGTTGGGGAAGGAAAGTCCTTTGGAGGAGCACAGATTACATTACCATCCTGATGCTGAGGGAATGGGGCATACTGCAAGGTTTAGCAGTGCCATATAACTTGGTGCCTGCAGACCTCAACCCTTGGCTGAAGTCTGTTCTTACTCATCTTCTCGGCATTAGCTGCTTAGTGAACTGTACTACAGAGTCATTTTTTCTTTATTCTCCATGCTTAAGTTTGTAGGCACATACAAGCTGCTGTTGAAGCACGGGAGGACTCAGCTTTCATTTAACACCTGTATGAATTATTGATGAACATGGAAGCCGTTCTCTCTCAACTTAAAGAAATGAGCAATGATGTAGGGGTATGATGATGGCTGAAGGAACAAAACTCTCGACAAAGTGACACATTCATAGCTTCCTCCAGCCACACTGCGATTCTTTATTCCTCCTCTTTCCTCTGTTTGGTAATAGCAAGAAGGATAGAAGAATGAAATAATTTATGAGTAGAGAAAATTTGATGTGGAGCTGTCAAGGAATAAATTGTAATATGGTATTAATAGAAGTTTTATTTCTAAATAGCAGTTTGTTTTCTGAAACATAGATGCTACCTACTAAACAATCCTCAATATCTATTTTAAAATTCAGAATATAGGTATGTGCATGGTCTGGGCATCAGTTCTGGGTGCAGAAGTTTGGTTATTTCAATAGAATCTTATATGTCATAACTACTGAATTACACAGCAATGTATAATTTTTGAAATTTCTTGAGTACTGCCATAATATAAAGCACCGAATATTACATTTAAAATTAAACTTTGGAACAATTACAAAAATAGAATTAGTTAGTTTTTTAGACTAAAGTTCAAATGGAATTTTGTGTTCCTCTACTACTAGTATTAGATATTTTTCTCCAATAGTCTGTAAATATCTTCTAAATTTAACATCCATGAACCAATATATACGTAACCATCTGCCTGATCCTCTCTCTCTCTCTCTCTCTCTCTCTCTCTCTCTCTCTCTCTCTCTCTCATGGGAATGACAAAGTATCATAAAAGACATGTAATGGAGAAAGGACATTTATTGTCAAATTAATAATGCGAATAGTTCTCTCCTTTTCTGGACAAGCTAGTGTGTGCATATTATTATTGCCTGATATTACAGCTCCTGGGTTGCACCAGAAGTACGACACCAGTTTGGAATGCTCTCCCAGTCTCTCCTTTTTCTGGTTGCACCAACAGCTCACTATTTGGCATAAGATATGACTTTAGTGTTTTTTTTCTTCCTGTCTTAGTTCAGGGTGGCTGGCTCATATTGGTTTTCCCTCAATCCTTTACATAAAATAAAACTCAAAATTGACTTAGTTGAAGTCATCCTACTTCATCCTTAGATGCCACCAAGAGCTCCAATACAGGACAGTCACTCTATGTTCTCCAAAATGGGCGAAAATAACTCCAATTAGAGTTTAGGTCTGCACATAAAAATGTGGCATTTTATGCATTTTTCTTTTTTTTAAATTTTAGAGATGTTATTAAGAACACATTTTTCAAGGGAAATACTTAGGTCCTGATGCTAAAGGTATGTACCATTTCATTTACTTCCCCAAAGCATCCTTTAAAATGAGTACTATCAACAGCCCATTTTTTCAATGGATAAGTGAACACTAACAGAAATAACTCTGCTCAAGGCTGTTATAACAGCACCAAATCACAAAGTTTTCTCTTTGCTTCTGCAGTTTGAAACGGAATCTCCCCTTGTAATTGCACTGCTCTCAACCCCTGCACTCTTCCTCCTCCCCCTGCTTCCCAAGTACTGGGCTTGCAGACACCTGTCACCATAGAGACTCTTACCCAGAGGTCTTTGCTCTAATGCAGAAAAGTCTGTGATCTGGGTGGGAAACCTTGTCTTTTACTGACTAAACTGACATTTAGCATTTGTGAAAACATTAATGAAAGTCACGTGCTACATTTTCCTCAACAATATTTGAGATGTTTCACCAGTATAATGGTGATATGTTTGTATCATGGAGCTCCTCAAATATTGCTGCTTCTCATCACCGCTTTGAAATTACAACCATTATTGGGCCTCTTTCTAGATCTTGTGGTTCATATATTACTATACTATCACATTTAAAAATATTTTGGCTATCTTCAAAAAAACAATGTGTATATATATGTATGTGTATAGAGAGCTGTTGCCTATAAACAAACAAACAAATAAAGGCAGTATTTTGATAGCTTTAATAAGTTGGTTTTGTAGACCTATTCATCTTATTTATGAATCTTCAAAGCATTGTGAAGAGCAGTCTTTGGGCATCATTAGAATGCCAGATGGATCCACTGTGGGAAATCGGAGCTTCCCGATAGGTCGTAGAGCTGGAACTTACTACTAGGCTCAGGCTTGTGTTTGCCATTCTGACTGAGCTTGCTCTTTGTTCATGTTTTGGTGGACAGCCTTGCAGATGTATGCAGATGGACATAGACATATGCTTGTTTGCACATCTACATGGGTAAGGCTGTAAAACGAAGTTGCTTCTGAGTAAAGAGTTCAGAAGGAAGCAGGACCATACAATTTATCCGTGCTTCAGTGAAAAGCCAATCAAAAAAATCGAAAGCAACTGAACAAGGACAGGAATAAAACTGAATACCACCTGGACAAGAAGTAGTTAATGGGGATCTAGAGGATTCCAGCATGAGACATCACTGTTGCAAACCTAGGATTCACTGTGGAAAGTGCTCAGGGAAAGAAGTGCTGGCTCGCTTTGGTACTTGCAGGTCTCTCCAATGTGGAGGGACTTGATGGAGTAGCAATTATGCAAACTCGGGGGACGTGAAGGAGCATGTCCCAAAAGGGAAACACTTCAGCACCTTTCTCTGTTTCTTGGGACGGCATGTGGTCTCAGAGGCTTTCATTCACTGGGCTCTGAGGGAAACTGGGATGGCAGCTCAAGAGACAAAGGGGTTATCCTCTAAAACTGAGGCAGGCCATAAGTCATAGCTTTGTTTTAGACTTTATGTTGGAGCCAGTCTTTGTTATCTTAGTATAAAAGATGCTGCGGTTTCTGTGAACTTGGCTCACTAATATTCTAGGCCATGGGGGATAAATCTTTACAGGTTTGCTGTGAAAGTCAGGCATCTCAGTATAAGGGAGACATCTCAGTATAGGGCCAGACATGCACTGTGATGATGAACACACCCACTGCATCCTCTCAGGAGACAACCAGGGCTGTTTATTCTCTGCTGTGCCCAATGCAAACGCAAGCTTTTCCTTTGAGTCAATCTATGGCACCTCTAACCTGGCCATTTTCTCTCACAGTTTGTTATTGTGCTGCAAGTTTCAAATGTCTTTGTGACATGGAGCTTATAATAGACTTACGTAGAAGGAACTTTGACCTCTCTCTGTCATTCTGGGAATGCTTTACAATTTGTCCCCAACTTTTCTATTCCTTCAAGAATATTTGGCAAATGGAAATGAATTTTTTTTACTAAATCTATTTTCTTTTCCTCTTACATAAATGTGTTGACTACATTTTCAACCTTGCTGTGGCTATGTGATTGAGTTCTGACCAATAGAATGGGAAGGAGGTTAAAGACACTTGGTATTCGTTGCCTGACAGGTCACCAGTATGTCTCACGAAGACACCCACTGAAGGTCTAGCTAAGATATCAATAAACTTCTTATACCTAGTAAATATTTTTATTTTATCTTATTACTTTGTGTATATGGGTGTTTTGTCTGCAAACATGTTTCTTCACCACTTGTATGCAATGTCCCCAGAAGCCAGAAGAAGGCAATGGATCCCCTGGGGCTGGAGTCACAGACAGTTAGGAGCTGCCCTGTGAATGCTGGGGATTAAATCTGGATCCTCTGGAAGAGCAGTTAGTGCTCTTGACTTCTGAGCCATTTTCCAGTCCCTACCTAGGAAATAAAATCAACATGGCCATTGCACACAAAGCAACGTGGTTTACGTATGAAGAGGCCACGTCTGTGCCTTAGTAGAACTTTCTTTGTAAGAGCAGGAGTGTGATGTACAAGTCACTTTTGATCCTTGCCCTAGAGGGTGGCAGATAATAAATGAGACCTGGGCACCTGAGTGTTGAAATATTAAGCGGCAACTACGTTCCTGGCACCCGGCTGCCCGCACGGCTAGCTTTACACCTGAAATAATTACACGGAAACTGTATTCTTTTAAACACTGCCTGGCCCATTAGTTCAGCCTCTTATTGGCTAGCTCTTACATATTGACCTAACCCATTTCTAATAATCTGTGTAGCCCACGAGGTGGCTTACCAGGGAAGATCTTAACCTGCGGCTGTGTTGGGAGTGAGAATCATGGCGACTCCTGACTCAGCTTCTTTCTCCCAGCCTTCTGTTCTGTTTACTCCACCCACCTAAGGGTTGGCCTATCAAATGGGCCTAGGCAGTTTCTTTTTAATTAACCAATGAAAGCAACAGATTAGGAAGAAATCACTCCCACATCACCTGAGCACCTGTATGGGAGCAGTCAACAGCACTCACCCCAACACATCGCAGAAGGAAGAGTCTCAGAACACGATAAGCTGAGGCCTAGTGGGCACAGGGAAGCCAAGTTAAAATGTTTGATCATTCTATGTGGTGACTGATGCCTTTGGCCTGGGAAATGAATTAATGAATTTCTTTAATTCTCTACATACCTGACACGGTCATAATGTACCTAAGACAGTCATTAAAAGCTAAGAATTAACTTTTAAATCTCATGTTCTCAATTTATGTCTGAACATGATGAACTTAAAATCTACTACTTTTTACTTTCCCTCCCTCTCCTAGAGAGAAGGGAGAAGGGGAGGGCTGGGGAGAGCTTGGGGGAGTGGGATGGTTTAGATGGAAGATGGATGGATATGGGAGCAGGGAAGAAGATATCTTAATTAAGGGAGCCATTTCGGGGTTGGCAAGAGACTTGGCGCTAGAGGGGTTCCCAGGTGTTCACAGGGATGTCCCTAGCTAGGACCCTGGGCAGTGGTGGAGAGGGTGCCTGAACTGGCCTTGTCCCATAGTCAGACTGATGACTATCTTGAATCGAACCTTTGTCCAGTGACAGATGGAGATAGAGACAGAGACCCACATGGGAGCAATGGACTGAGCTCCCAAGGTCCAGTTGAAGAGCAGAAGGAGGGAGAATATGAGCAAGGAAGTCAGGACCATGAGGGGTTGGTCCATCCACTGAGACAGTGTGCCTGATCTAATGGGAGCTCACCAAAGCAAGCTGGACTGGGACTGAACGAGCATGGGATCAAACTGGACCCTCTGAATGTGGCTGAGAATTGAGGCAGACTGAGGAGCCAATGATAATGGCACTGGGATTTGTCTCTACTGCATGTACTGGCTTTTTGGGATCCTATTCTATTTGGATGCACACCTTCCTAGACCTGGATGGAGCGGGGAGGACCTTGGACTTCCCACAGGGCAGGGTACCCTGCTCTCCCTTTAGGACTGGAGGGGGAGGAGGGAGGATGAGTGAGGGAGCCGGAGGGAAATGGGAGGAGGGGAGGAAGTGCAAATCTTGAATGGTATTATTTATAAAGCAATAAAAAAATAAAAAAGTGGCAAGGTTGGTCATTTAAAAAAACAAAATGAAACAGAATGGAATGCATATGAGAGAGGGTATTTTTATACATATAACGTGAAGAACTGCCCTGATGTTTACCAGTTATCATGGGAAGAGTCTGTGTGCCCTGACTTCTAAAGACAGGCACATTACTGAAATTGCTCATTGCCACAGAGGATCAACAGGACTACACAGCTCAGGATTTTGACCTACGTCTAATGAAAGATTCCACTCTTAATGAAAGGGTCCCACTGAAAACTATCTGGCACGGGCACTTAGATACCAAAGGCATTTGAAATCACTGGCCAATTCAAGTTTCTGGGGTTTGGAATCTCAACTTTTGCATCCATCTGCCTGGTGATTTTTAGTGCTTCTGTCAACTTTGTTTGTAAATAAGGTGGCAAATTGCAAAGCAACAACTGCACATAGCGGGGCAAGGATAAATAAGTTGTTTTAAATTTAACACATGATAATACGTCATTAAAATGAATCATGCCCGCATTATTAAATTTCACATGCCAAATTTCTTACGATGACAGTGAAACTGGAAGGGAAGGTGACATGTGGGCTGTGACACTAGTGGCAGGAGAGAGGATCAGGACATCACAGAGCTCCAGTTCTGACCTTGAGGGATCTAACCTCGGGTGTTAGCATAAGTGGTCATTGAGACTCTTTTTCTGATTTCTTTATAACTCCTGGAGATAATAGGATAAGTCATCTCATAAAAGGTTTAGACAAAAATATTCTGCATGGTTGCTAATGAAAAGAAATGAAATTCTGTGGCATGGACATTCATCACTTTACACCAAACAGCTGCGGTCACTGTCTTGGATACATTTTTTAGTGACTACTTGGCTGGTAAAAGCATTTGATGCAAGAATAAAGTTTTATAGAAACCTTATGATCATAAGATACTGCTCTTCAAGTAGGGTGCTGTAGCTCCCTGATGCTCTGAGTGAACAAATATATGAGCTGGTGACCTAAGTGGAGTGTTCGATGGGGACCAGAAGAGAGTTCACGGTGTTAACTTTTCCCCATCATTTTCTAGAGTGTGTTATCCAGACTATGACGTCCGTTCCTCCCTATGAAATGCCTCTAAATGTTAATTATTGTAGCGGTTCTGTGGCACCGTGAAAAAACCATGAAACGGTTATAGCAGATATGTGGAAGTTAGTCCCTGGTTTAAATGCCAGACAGAAAGAAATATTCCCCGCATCCAATATTGGCCACTATTTTACTGATAGATTTTCCACACATTTCATTTTATTTTAGCAACCGTCAAGTGCTGTTTGTGTTTTTGGATTACTCATAAAAATCTATTGCACCAAAGAAAATATGCAAAAAGCACAGTTGAAATGTCTGTTGGAATATGTCTACTCTTTTGTTGTTGGTTTTGGTTTTTGAAGACAGGGTTTCTTTGTGTAGCTCTGGCTATCCTGGAATTAGCTCTGTAGTCCAGGTTGGTCTCAAACTCATAGAGATCCCCTGTGTCTGTTTCTGGAATGCTGGGATTAAAGGCTCATGCTACTACTGCCTAGCTTATAGTTTTATGAGTGAGAGGTCACATTTGGCTTTTTAAACATGAGATGAGTTACCAAGAACTCAGAGCAAATTTTTAAGAGTTGCATCTAGTTATACAATTTTAAAATCAGTAGTACTAGACAATAGAATGAGACAGGGATTGCTAAACCTGAGTTATACGTTTAATCTTCGAAGCCTGTGGTCTCCAGTCACTGCTGAGCAGCAATTTCTTCCAACTTACTCTTCTGAGATCTACATATGGCGAATCTCATCCTCTTGAAATCTAGAGACAATAAGTATCCACCACAAAGAATTTAAAGAGTAAATGCAAACCACACTTTACATCCAAAATCCTCTGACTTTGGCCACATCTTAACGTTCAGCTATTCAATTCCTTTTGCACACAGAGGACATGAAAGGAGTTCTTGAACTCCACTTTATTTTCTCCCCACATGAATTACTGATTTCATTATTAAAACCACATATTATCAGGACATTGGGATGCCTTTGAGAAATTCTACCACCAGAGTACAGGCATCTGAGGGAGAATGGTCATTGTCCAGGCATGGTTTCTGGATAGGGCATCATCACGCCCCAGCTGGCCTGACCTGCAGCCAGGGCATTCTGGTTATCTCCCGTGACTATTAATAGTCCCCCTGTGTAGCCAGAACATTGTGTTCCTCAATGATGAGATCTTTGAATAACATGTTACTTAACCTGTCAAAAAGGGCTCTGCCGATGGCATTAAATTAAGGATTTGGTGATGGGGAGATTATCATGGGTTACTGGGTAAGCTTACTATAATCCAATGGTCCCTAATATATTGGAAAGCAGGACTAATCAGTTTTGAAGGTACTATATCCTGACTTGGAAGATGGAGGAAGGGGCCAGAAGAAAGGGAAATATAGGAAGTCTTTAAAAGCTGGATAGGAAGTGGGGTTCTCCCCCAAAGCCTCCCAGAAGCAACAGAGTCACCAAAATATGACTATTACTGAGCGATCTGACTTCCCGAACTACATGTTAAGCCCCTGGTCAGCCACTGGGGTTGCGGGAATTTATCAAAGCAGCAAGTCTCCATTTGTAAATCTAATCTTTATACGAAACACACAAAGTCTGTAAGATGACGCTCTGACCTTGAAAAGCCAAGACTACCAAACTGAAAAGTTTCTATGCCAATCTCTCCTTGGATTTGGTTTTAGGGGCTCTTGAAGCTGAGTAAGGCTCTTTTCTCAGCCTTTCCATAGGTCGCTGCAGATTTACTATTCTGGATTCAATATCGCTGTCAGAAAATAAAGAACACAAGCGCAGAGCCACTTTCCAAAGTCATAAACGTGGAGATTGCATGAGCCCCATTCCATCCAGATAGTCTCATTTAGAATCAAGACACTTGCTTTCCAGGATGAGGGCTGTATTGTCCAGTCAGCACTAAGACAGAGATGCTGCTGCCAGCTAACGGGGGGGGAGAAAGAATGGATTTCTCCCCCTGGGAGTACAGAGTAAGGAAGAGCAAATAATGAATGCTGGGCGGGAGAGCCTCATTTAGTCATTTAATTCTGTGTGGTTAGGCAACATCTGTGAGAAAGTCGCCTTTCCGCTCAACTTACAGTCACTCATAACCACACCAGAAGGAGGCATAAACACATCACGGTATAGGGAGAGGAAAAACTCGAACTGCAGGCTGCGGTAAAACCTAGAGATCCCGGAGACTGTTCTAGTCTCCAGCACTGAAGCAGGAGGCCCTCTACATTCCTGCACTCACATCCTTGTCCTGTCTCCCGCAGTGATGAGAACTGATTCCTATGGAAGTCAATTTCACAATTTGGAATGATGACTTCCTGACAGAGTGACTAGTTAGCAGTAATATTTTATTGGCGCCACTTGGTCCTAGCTGTTTGCTTGTATGTCTGAACCAGGGGTTTAACTACAGGCGAATAGTAGAGGGTACTGCCAGGTTTTCACAATTCGATGCATAGAATTCCCAGATCAGGGAGACTGGAGATTGTACAGCAGGATCCTGAAGACTCTTCACATGAAGCCATAGTTAAGAATGACCAGCTTGCACCTACTCTTCACAGTTACAACATCCTCACCTGAACATTGCTTCCTTAGTTGTGGCTGTCAACTATTCCTCTAGAGCAGAAAGAAGAAAGTAATTTGAAGCTACTAGGAGGAGCCTCGGGGAAAAAACCCATAGAATATAGAAAGCATTCAGAGAAGACTCAGCAGCTCAGCACAATAGTGGGATTCCTTGATTTCTTCCACAATTAAATAACAATAGACACATTTGATTTCATCAAAAGTACATTTAGAAAACTTTTGTTCTTCAGATGCTATGTGGAAAAAAGTGAACAAGCGACAACCACCAAAAGGGGGAAGCATTTGCAAGCCGTCTACCTGATATGGGTCTCGTATCCAGAGTACTCCAGGAACTATTGACTTTCATAATGGAAACAGAAATAATGCAAGATGTATAAGAAGGTCTTGGAATCTGGCTCCATTGGTACAGTGCTTGATTCCCTTGCATGCATGAAGGCCTGGGTTTAATACCTGGCACCTGCTGTAATGGCACACACATGTAATCCCAGCTTGTGGGAGATAGACACAGAAGGGTCAGAAGGTTAAAGTTACCTTCAACTACACGGTAACTTCGTGGTCAGTCTGGGGTACACAGCAACATATTTCAAGGTAGATAAACTGATAGACACACAGAGACAGACAGATAGATGAAATACAAATAAACAAGAGACTTAAATACATATTTTTCTAAAATAGATGTATAAAAATATAATCAGCTTTTTCTTCCAATATCTCCATAGAACTTATAAATTAATACTTTATTACCACGACTTTTTTCAATTTTATAAAATTTACTAATGTTTTTACTTTGAATTTAAGTTGCTCAAATTCAGAAAGCACTGGACTCATGGAGAAGCTGACTATTTAGGTAAAGCTTCCTAAATATATTCCCAGATTCTGATTTTGAGGTTTTAGTGGGTGGCTGATGAATCTGCATTTTATTCTTTCAAGAACATCATGTTGAGGGATGCTGGTAGCTGGATTGGCTCTGGACTGTCTAAAACATGACCTTGGCCCTCACTCATAGCAATGACTTTAATCATCCTTCCTAAAGAGATGATGAGATTCTTCCTGTTTAGGAGCCAATGAAGTTGTTAACTAATAATTAGAGTTTCAATTACAAGGTTAACTGATAAAAACTGAGATCATGCTAAGGAGTGGACCAGATCAGGATACTTTAAGGGAGAAAGCTAGTCTCTCTGCCATAGTGATGAGACCATGGCCAAGGGGTCCCCAAGACTCTAGAAAATAATTGAGGTTTTGAGGGAGCCTGGCCCTCCCAGCACTGTATCAGAGGCAACCTGAGTGGAAGACAATTTTACCCCTGTGAGGACTTGGGTGAGCTCAGGACACAGAAATTGCAGGAATTTGACAAAATGAGTTAAAAAAAAAACAAATATGGCCCAGCCTTGGGAAGCTTCTTTCAGTTGTCAGTTTGATGCTATTTGGGGCAAAAAGACCCCATGCAAAGTAAAGACTCACAGAAAACTAAGGAGATGTTAGCCAAAGAAAGAAAGCTTCCTGTTAGAAAATGAGTAGACTCTGCACACTAGCGCCCAGCGAGGTGACTAAAGTAATGGTAATGCTTGCTTGAAATCTGAAGAAGACAGTCTTAATGAGAGAGAGAGGGGGCGAGGGAGAGGGGGAGAGGGGGGAAGGAGGGAGAGAGGGAGAGAGGGAGAGAGAGAGAAAGAGAGGGGGAGAGAGAGAGAAGGGGGAGAGAGAGAGGAATGGTTGTGTAAATTAGCTTGATTGTGGTAAGACTTTGACAAATTATATGTCCTGAAGTATCTTGTTCTATGTTGTGAAGAGACACCATGACCACGGCAACTCTTATAAAGGAAAACATTTAACTGGGGTGACTTACAGTTTCAGAGGTTCAGTCCATTGTTGTGGTGAAATGTGGGTGTCATGCACTCAGACATAGTGCTGGGGAAGTAGCTGAGAAATCTACATCTTGACTCACAGAAAATAGGAAGTGAATAGTTACACTGGGTTTAGCTTTAGCATTGAAGCCCGCCCCTATGGTGACATACTTCTTTCAACAAGGCCACACCGACTCCAACAAAGCCACAACTCCTAATAGCGCCACTCCCTTTGGGGGCTATTTTCTTTCAAACCCCACCACATATGCTTTAAATAAATACAATTTGAATTTGTCACTTACATTTGGAGAAAACCATAGCATATAGGAGACTACTTGATTGCATAGTCTTTCGGATGTCTCTGGTCCTCTCATCGACTGGCCTGGTCTGTGTTCTCCTCTCTGTTTTGAGTAGGACTTCAGCCTCTTTCTACAATAATTCTCATTATTCACTTTAGCTTTGCCTCTTGTCTCCAGAACCTGCACTTCCTAGTTTATCATTTCTCTAAGAACCCCGCCCCCCCTCAAGCCAAGCCCAGTGTCACATGGTTGAAGGAGCTTTGCTCACATGACCCTACACCCTCTGTACTTGTGATACCCTCTGATGCACTTGACTAGCAGGGTCTAGGGGCTTCCTTTGCTGCCTTTTCTTCTTTCCCATGTCCTGTTTTGGATATTTGTGACTGGCCATTCTACTCTTGGTCATACTGCGTCAAATCCCCATCAATCCTTATCTTCTAGAATTAATGAATAAATACAAAGTGGGCCTCTTCACACATGCCAGTTCTAATTGATTATTAATGGATGCAGCAAGTGTGATGTTAGAGGAATAGCAGTGGACGTTGGCATGTAATTCTCAATTAGCCACGCCTGCCTCTGTGAAGATGTGTGTAGGGTCTTTGCTGTGCTTTGAATGAGAACTGTCCCCCAAAGACATATGTATTTGAAGACTCGGCCCCGAGTTGGTGCTTTATGAAACCATGAGGAGGTGGCACCTTGTTGGAGAAAGTATATTACTGGGATGGGTTTTGAGGGTTTGCTAAACTAGTCCCATTTTCTGTTTCTCTCTGTGTCTTTTGTGTGTGATGGAATGAGATCATTGTGCTTCCTGAATGGCAGGCCAGCCTCATGCTCCTGCCTCCAGGCCTGCCCTCACATGAATGGACTGGTTTCCCTCTGAACTGTGAGCCAAAACAAACCTTTTATTTCCCCAAAGTTACTTTTTATCAGCTTGTTTTCTGATAGCAGAAGTGTGCACAATACAATCTCACCTTTGAAGAGACGGCCATCTTTGTGTGTTGGGGGTGGGGTGGGGCGTGGGATTTCTTCTTTTTCCCAGGGTTGATACCTTGACTGAAATGCTTGACACAAATCTTTTCTTTCTTCTACCAAACTCCAGTATTTTAGTCATGATACTTTTTTGATGGAACACAACAGCCTTTTCCATTCATGTTTGCTATAGAACATCTGCCACTTAGAGAACTTTTCCATTCATGTTTGCTATAGAACATCTGCCACTTAGAGAACTGTGAGGATTATGCCACTTACCCAAAGAGAAAATAAACTACCAAAGTCTTCAGCAAAATCTCTTTTGTAGCTGCAGCTTGGGAATTGAATATAAAATATCAACTTTCTAATCTTAGGTTGGAAAGCATAGCTTCTATGCTGAGTTGTTCCCCATTATTAAAGAGCAGTTGCTTACCTTCTGTTGTCTTATTGTCCCCAGTCACTGGTCGGTCTCTCAGGACAAAATGCTGCCTTTATTTTGAGTTAAAATAAGCATATCCAGATCATGAGATCTCCACCCAGAGGTGAAGTCCCACTCACCACATGCAATCAGAACCCCACACACCAAATCCCAGGCCATGTCCTCCATTACTTGATATCCCTATAACTGTCATTGTCACAAAGAGGTTACCATACCTTGTAGTGGAAGAGAAAGAGTCCACAGAACAGGCTGTACAGATCTGCTGTGAGCAGAGAAAGGTTGACGGAGGTGGCGCTCGTTTTCTTTATGACGACTGGCATAAAGCTGTAGAGACCAAACATGCAGGCACTAAAGCCGACATAGAGAAGTCCTGGGGAGCAAAGAGAAGACAGTGTCAGGGTCTCTGCAGGGCACCTTTAGCATCAGGGGTTGGAGAATAAGGGGTGGGGTACTGTGTCCATGACTGACTGTAGGTAGCTTTTTTTGCTTTTACTACACTGTGTGGTGTTTAATATTGGCTGGTATATAGATAAAACACAAAATGGGACCTTAAAATTTGTGCTTGCAAAATGCATGCTCTTCTTCTTCTTCACATGTAGCTGACACCATGCTCTTTCCAGAAAAGCTTTTTGTGGTAATATGCAGGAGCTTCCAATGTCTACCCCAATTCACTACAGCTAGTGTCATTTTTAAGACTACTCTCACCTCGCCCGTGTGTGTGTGTGTGTGTGTGTGTGTGTGTGTGTGTGTGCTCACACGCTCGTGTGCATGCACCTGCCTAAGGAGGTCAGAAGAAAGCATAAGACTCCCTAAAGCTAGAGTTGAAGCCCATTGTGAGTCTCCCCAGTATGGGTGAAGAGAACCAAACTTAGGTCCCCTGCAAAAACAGCAAAATTGTCTTTGCTGCTGAGATATCTCTCATGCCCTGTTCATGTATTTCAAAACATTTTTAACCTCTTAGGTTTTATTTGCAAAACAGGAATGAAATATACTATGTACAGTTCTCAATAGTAAACTCCAGTTACTGAAATTAGAGATCCGAACTTGGGCTACCAAGCTGAAGTCTTAAACTATGTCTTTGGGCAGACAATGGGATTGTTTTGAATATAGGAAATCTTTTAATTTCTTTTGAATGAATGAATTCTGCTCATCTCCACCTCCAAAGGAATTCAGTTATCTTTCTGCCAACTTTTCTAGGCTTCTATGGACTCCAGACACACCACTGTTAATACGAATTCTGTGAATATAAGGCTTCAATTGTGTATAGCAGGGTTCTATAGGTAATTGTAGGCTCCATCATTTTCCAAATATTGAGGTGATTCATATACATAAAAGTAATGCTTGTTTCTTTGTTTGTTCTCTGAAAGAATAAGACATGATACAGTTCTATGGTTCTCTGAGAATTATAAGTAATCTCTCCAATGGAAACTCAGATTAAAGGTGGTGTACAATGTGAACACTTTGCTTCCTTTGAATCCTGGGAGTTCAGGGGAACTTGGGCACAATCAGATGCCCAGTTCCTGTGATTAAGATTGGTGATTCCTCCATTGTTTTACTCCTAGGAAAGATCCTAAAGGGTGCAAAGTTTATTCTAGCTTTGTGATCCTAAGACTAAAGAAAGCAACATGCTACATCCAGTACATATAAAAATCAATGTGACCATTAAGCAAACAGTACAACAGCCCCATCTAGTGTGGTGGACATGCCCTCCACACCAAGAGGAATAAGATCTCTACTTCTAGGTTCAGTAAGCTAGGAGACCGTACTGCTTGTGTACTTTCTGCCTAAGTACTAGTGGGTGGTGTGTGACTCTGCATCAGAAAACTTAATTCCATGAAATAGTCCATTTCCTTTGAGTTTCATGTTACTTATAGATTATTTTCCTTTAACCAGCTTACAAAAATACAACAAATACTAGACAATCTGTGACTAATACATAAAAAGACTGAGAATTAATTCAGTATTCCTTAAGAATCTGCTATGAACAGACTAGAAACAAGTTCTATCCTTAAATTATTCTACTGAAGATAATCAAATTTGTGTAGAAGATAGTCCAGACACACCAGAGCCTTTTCCTCCCTCCCTCCCTCTCTTCTTCCCTCCCTCCTTCCCTCATTTCCCCCTTTCCTTCCTTCCTGTTTGTGTGTCTTGGGTATCATTGATTTAGCTCATAGGCTGACTGTGCTAACAAGTTCTAGAATCCTGGTAAAACATATATGGCCAGTGACTTGTGGGCTCTGATGCTTTGCATCCACTCTCTTTTTCCACTAACTCTTCTCTGTGAATCTAGCATGCCATGGATCTTCTGATTTGGGCTAGGAATCAATCAAAATGGGGGACAGACAAGAAGCTTAGCACTCCTCACAGTTATAGAATGAAAAGATTGACCGGGGTTTGCCTCAGCTAAGTCTGCTCTGCCAAGGTGGCCTTTACTTTGAATGTGAGAACTAGGAGGAGATTAAAGGAGACAGAGATGTCTACCTGAAAAGATTCTCAAGGACGGTAAAGTTATGGTTTATTCTAGGGTCTTCCAGAGGGCCAGAATGACTGAATCATAATAACAAGGTAGAGGAATTAGGGAGGCTGTAAACAATGCAGAACTTCATGTGTCTTAGAAAGAGATTTCTAATTGCAAGAGGGATCTCCTGAGCAGTTTGCACCAGTGATGAAACACAATCTGATCTGCATTTTTAAAAGATGACTTTTGCTGCTCTTTGTAGGAGGAACGGAATGGGACAGCATGGGAAGAGAGTTGCAAGGACAGAGGCATCTGTGTCCAGCAGCAAAGGCCCGTGGCTCACTTAAGGAGCAAAAGGGAAGTAGCTGGGTCTGAGAATACTGAGCCAACCCGTTGATGGCTGAAGGTAAAGAGTGAGGGAGGGGAAAGGAGAGCATCAAGGTGCCGTTTACTTAGACGAAGAGCAGTGAGAGGATGGGTTTGCAGTGGGAGTGGGACAACGCTCGAATGTGCTGGTTTAGGTAATTCCTCCCCATTCGTATGGATCTGTCTAGTCAAGTGCTGGATGTGTCATGGCAGGCGCAGAGAAGAGGCAGGACTTTAAAAGCCACAGTTGCTGACTGAAGTAGAGTAGGAGCACAGCTATAAAACAAACCATCCCCTAGGAATCTTGGCCAACTCAGGATGGCCCCAGTTTCAACATTCTATGTGGATTTTGTAAAGCTGTTGAAGTCAGGTGTGGGTAAAATACAACATCATAGCTGACCGTTTCTGCTAAGCCAGCAAGGGCTTTTGCGTGTGGATACCCTCTTTGGTGAGTCAAGCACAGCCAGTCAGATGAACACACAATTAGACAGAGGAGGGATGAAGGACTGCCACATCTTGCCCATCTCCTGTTCTGAGGTAGACATTAGGTAGTTAATGGACATCAGCAGTTCATTTCAAGGCTCAATTTGCTGTCCAAGGAGAGTTTACAATCAATATACATGCTCAAACAAGTGAACTATTTTTGTCTAGCGAATACATAAAGATTGCAGCAAGTACACATATAGACAGAGCATGTATATAACCATTTCTTATTTGAAAGTCATTTTCTCACTAAGTTTAGAGTGTGGTTTCTCTTGTCTTCATGCACTGAAGAGACTTAAGGTAGAGACACTGAAGATGACACTACTAGATAATCCTGATGGGGTCTTTACTATGTGTCATGGGTGGTGTACACATTAGCCAACCTAAAAAGCAATGCAATAGAATTGTTGTCTATACTGTAGATGGGAAATGGACTTATTGATTATGTAGCTGAAGAAACCCAGCCCAAACAAGATTGAGCAGAGGAAATTTAAGGGAACATCTGCTATAAACACCTTTGAATGGGTGACAGGGAAGCTCAGATGGAGAGGCAACTAAAGAGTAGAAATAGCTATAAATTATACCCCATAATGTAGAGAAACAAAGGCAGAAGTTGTACTACCTAGGGGAGTACCACAGAGGAAGACCACACTGGATTCAGCTGTTTCTGGAGAGCTGACCACAAAGAGTATGGAATAAGGAAAAACACCACTTTCTTTCTTCATCTCATCTTCCTCTATTTCCTCTCACTGACCAAACCTGCCCAGCCTGGGAAGGATCATTCGTATGTGCAGAACAGGGGGTGGAGAAGATATTGCTCTGTAAGAAACAGGCCAAGGGCCTCTCTCTCAGCTTTCATGGGCAGTCTGAGTTCTGGGTACATGCCACTAATGTCCTTTGCTGAGTTGTTCTGAAGATAAAAGGAGAAGGGACAGCCTGTGGACATATTACTATTTCATTTTGCATACGTGTATACATATGTGTGCATAGTGTTTGTCTGTTTGTGCTACATGTATTCTATCTCCATCTCCTTTTCCTTTTCATCCGTCTTCTCTTTTATAGATTAGACAAGACATTTTTATTAATAAAAGCAAAATAATGATTTCTCAGAATATATGTATTATGTCAAACATATCAAAAGCATTGGGCTACATGGATCTGCTAAGACAATAAGGCAAAGCAAATTTATTTTATCACAGAAAACTCAAAACTTGGTCAAGTCATCTCAGAAATGCAGGCATAAATTTTAGCCTTGTACATACATTCTGTTGTGTGCCTCTGTGTACAAATCTCTCTCTCTCTCTCTCTCTCTCTCTCTCTCTCTCTCTCTCTCTCTCTCTCTGTGTGTGTATCAAAGATTAATATCAAGTATCTTCTCAATCACTCTCCAATTGATTTTTTGAGACAGGAAGTCTTGAGAAACTCAGAGCTGCCCAGTTTAAGTAGGCTATATGGGCAGTAAGGCCCCAGGATCCTGTCTCCCCAGTGTTGAGATTACAGCCACACTCCACCATGACTGGCTTTCCCCCTGCGTTCTGGGGATCTGACTTCAGGTCCTCATACTTTTCAGCCATCCCTTTGCCTACTGAGCCATCTCCCACAGCATCCTCAATGCTTGCTGAAGGAACCTTCGGAATTTTCCTGCTGTGTAACCACATGATCCCATTGCCAGGTGGAGTAACAAACCAGTCCTCAGCTATCACATCAGAAGTGAAAAGGTACCTCCATGGAAGCAAACCCATTTCTCTTGACTCCCAGAGCATCCTTTCTTCCACATCTGACTTCACATCAGTTTGCATTTGCTCATATGCTCATGAACACAAAACTGCACATGAGATAAAGGGAATATTTAAGTTGTTTACCAGAGTTCTGGCTGTGAGCCTAAGGCTCCCTCTCTGGGGGAGGACCGTTTGACTGTATTAAGTCCTATGTTTTACTCGAGTTTACTGATTAGATAATCACAAGCAATCTTTCTGCTCAGTAGAGTAAAACAAAGGGATAAAAACAACGATAACCATTATCGTCTTGCTTTTAATCTCTCTATCTTGAAATTAGTCCACACACTGTATAAAAACAATAATCCATTAAAAATAATCTTCATATCCAGAAAATAAAAATCACTTATCTTTCTGCTTACACCATAGGGAAAAAATGTTCTCTGCATTGATAACCTAGGAGTTGCCCCAGAGATTCTGTGAGGTATATAAGAGCTGTAGATAGAGGGGGAGACCTCACTGATAAATGAGGATAGTCTTGGATTCTGAGCCTCCCATCCTCCCATGTGTTACTGGGAACTGATCTTAGGTCCTTGAGACCTAAGGCAAGGCCTACCCATCATCTATTATATTCCAGCCATGCTAGGATTCTGTTCTCTTAATCAGAGTGATATGTGCCCTTCTCCAGGACATAGCCATGAAGGGCAAGGCTCTTGATACACTCATGGCTGACCTCCTGAAGTATATGGGGAGTGGGAACATAGGAGGATGCTGAACTCCCTCAGCGTCTCTCAGATCCTTTGGTCCATGAATTTCAATGGCTGCTTTGCCATCTCTCAGTTGCTCAGAAGATAGCACAACATCATCTCAAGCCTCTGCTCTTGTCTCTACTGTTTCCCTTTGGTTCTGGATGATTACAACAGAGACTCATCTTTTCCACCGCCATTCACTCACCTGCTCATTTAGTGACCATTGGTTTCCTGAGTGTCACATACCTATGGCTAAGCTAGACAACCAGACCCTGTCCTGTAGCCCATCAGAGTAAGCCAACAGGAATAAAGGCGACTGTGGTATAAAATCTCCAATTCAAGCAAACAAGTGCTTCAGAAAAGGAGGAAATGAATACTCGATCCTATATCGAGGCCATGTTGGCTTCATTTCCTACCAGGAGTTAATTTAATGGCCCTGTGATATGTACCTTTTACACCGTCTTTATCATCTTGAGCTGCAGGGGCCTGACATCTTAATGGCAATATGAGCGCTCAGGCTAACACTACCTTGTGACGGCACATTTAACTAACACTGAATTATAACTGAGTCTCGGCGGACATGCACAGGACATCTACATAATTAGAGGACAAATTCCTTTTGATTACTGCCATTACCATCAATATCGAATTAATTTATCCTCACAGACCACTGCGGGTGAAGCGCTGTGAAGGATGAGCCGCGGTTAAGAGGCCTGGCTTTAAAAGTCACAGAGGCACACGCGTCTGGTCCCTGCAGCTGGTTTCGTTCCCAGCTGCCCGCTTCGCTTCCCTCTCTCTCCTCTCTATTGATTTTCATTTAATCATAACGTTCCCTATCCGTACTCGAGAAACAAACCAGTGGAGGATTCTGAAACACACATGGTTAGCCCTTGTTTGGAGGCAGGGAGCTAACTAACCTAGCAGGTCAAACAGACGTCTGTCACTCGGTCAGCCACCAGGGGGCATAGTGCTGGTAGTAAGCCAGTTCTGGAGGCTTGTAAATTGGGGGTGGATAAAGTGGTCCAGGGATCTACCTGTCACTGGTGTCTTTCTCAGTGGAAGGAAAATATACTGGAGATGTCACGTATACCAAAGCCATCGGTATTGGAGGTGGGGGACAGCACCTGTATCCCCCCACCGCCAACTCTGATTGATATTTACACTGCACACATATTTCAAGAACCACCCTACCTGGCCTAAACCAGGGATTCTCAACCTTCCTAATGCCAAAACCCTCTAATAAAGTTTCACATGTTGTAGCGACCCCAAACATAAACTTATTTTGTTGCTACTTCATAACTGTAATTTTGCTACTGTTATGAATTATAATGTGAATATTTGACATGGGACTCCCCCAAAGGGGCCTTGACCCAAAGGTTAAGAACCTCTGGCCTAAACTCAAGCCATGCTCACTGCTGGTATCTGTTGCTTCAAGACAGACTGTTTGAGTGAATTAAGGGGCATTTCTTCCTAGGGCTTGCAGAATGGTTATCCATGAGAGTATCACCATAGATCTGAAAGCCTTACCCTATTTTTTTTTTTAGAAGAAAATGAGTTTAGAAAGAGGCAGAATCGAAGATGCCCTGGATGTCCGTGGAGCAGTCAAATGCCTGTCCAGTAATTCCAAGGCCCGTTAGAGACCATTTAACAATTTCTTTAGTATACGTGCTTCCTTCTGAAAAGGTCTGGGGAAACCGGGAATGCCCATTATGCAACTTCTTTTCAAGACTTTTTGCTGAATTCAGTTTCCCCCTTCCCCAAAGTGCTGGTTTTTAATGTTCACATCAATTCTGTATTTCTTGGCTGGAGCAAATTGCTCTCATTTCTGTGCCACGACTGCCTTGGGCTTTTCTTTTCTGCTTGGTCTTTAACCTAATAACACACTTTTGTGTCTCCCATAAAACACCTTGACAGTGTTAACTGGCAGAAGCTCAGGCAGGGAACTAGGTGATTCAGGAAATCCAGTTTCTTATTGTGTGAAGGGCTTCCCAACACGGCAAGGTAATTTTATTTTCTTTGGTCCCCCGTCGCTCTAAATCCCTTCCTTGTCTGCCCCATCCATCCCTTCTCACACAACTTTTCAAATGCATTTCTCAGATTTAATAATAAAACCATAATTTTAAATGAGTCGATCCCTACCTATTTGCCAATCCCAGGGCACCTTTAGCAACTCCTTGTGTTCCATGATGGCTCTGTAGACACAAAGGAAATGAGCAAGATGATCACACACATGGTTTCTTTGTCTGTCATTTACCATATCTACATAAATATTAGTGCGGCCAATTGAACTTCAAAATTAAATTGGCCTCTGCAGTGACAGCCTGTGGTCTCCCCTGAATAGTCTTGAGAGGTGTGACCAGCAGAAATGAGGGTCTGGGGGAGTTGAAACCACACTGTCCTCAACCAAACAGGCTTCTAGGATTTAGCTTCTTTTTGTTCATGAGCTTTTTGGTGAGGTAAATGGCAAGGCTCAGACAACTCTATGCTTAGAGGCTTAATCATTTTACCCACTGAGCATCCAATAGAACAGTGATTCTCGGAGTTACATGCATCCCATAACCATCTGGAGGGTGTTCATCCACTGTGTCTGAAACCTCCTCCCTAGACCTTCAATTCAGGTGAACTTGGAGGGGCCAGCCAGGTGCTTTGCAGATGACTAGTTCTCGGGTGACAGCAGCGTTGCTGGTCCAAGGACTGAACTGGAGCAGGAGGGAAGGGTGGCGCCACTTCGACCACTCTTCTAGCAAGGGTTTGGGTCCAGTGCACCTCAACTTATCTAATTCACTTAACAAAGCTCCATTAGCAATGACAGACTGTAACCAAGCAATAGAGCTGCAGTTCTCTGTTCATATATTTTGGATGCAAGAATACTAATAATAATGCTTAAAATGAGCCATCTATAAAATGTCAGCCATCAGTAGTTTACTTAATAATCGTTTTTTTCATCTCACAAAGATCAATCAGTAAGTTTGGGAGCTGTAAAATGCCATCACAGTTTCTAAATGACCCCCAAATAAATCCACACTTTTCCCATTTCTATGTGCCCCCTGGAGAGTTTGCAGTATTTCAGGACACTTAGATTTTGAGGAATGTGCTGGAAACGACCCATATGTACAGTATTTCAGGTGATGCCAAAGTATTTTCCTCAAGTAATTTCTGACAACAAACCCATACAATTGCAGAAAGTTTTGTTTTGTAGAATGAAATTTCATGGACTATCAGCTGAAACTAGACTGCTTTTCATGTGAGTTGAAATGTGCGCTCTTTACTGGTATGAAATGATGCTTAATTTACAACAAATTCTCAGGAACTAGATAATGCATTAAGGAGTGACTTGTGCTTCAGTTTTGGTATTATTGACAAAGTGGTGCATTTGACTTTTTGGCATTTAGTAAATCTCAGTGTTCTATCCCTATCTTTTTAAGGAAAAGAAAATGCTAGATTCTGATTCATGAATTTGAAATTCTTGCAAACTCATAGGCAATAAAAATGCCTATAAAAGGGGAATTTTAGTATTTTTAAATGTTTTTCATTTTATTTTATGTATATGGGTGTTTTGCCAGCATGGATGTCTCTGCACCACACACATGCCTGGTATCTAAGGAGACCAGAAGAGGATACACTGAGACTGGAGTTACGGATGGTTGTGAGCCTTCAAATGGATGCTGAGAATCAAACCTGAGTCCCCTGGAAGAGATGCCAGTGCTTTTAACCGCTGAGCCATCTCTCACATAAAAGGCAGTTTTAAAGTAGACATTTCCTAGCAGCTGTCACTAATAAACAAAACCTATCCTTTTTGATGTGCATCAAACATGACATTTAGGCTTTGCTTATACCTTCTCTATGAATTATAACCCACTCCTTGCTAAAATGTGTACTTCTAGTTCGTCAAAATCATCTCCAAAATCTGTTAAATGTTTTATAATAATTTCTAATGCACTTACTTAGTTTGGAAATAGTAAGGATATAGTTTGTAGACTGAATAAAATCTTTGTGCAGAAGATTGATGATTGCTTTTCTGCCTTGGGTTTTACACTCTGAAGGCAAAAACTGTAAAAATAAAACCCACTCGTTATTGCTTTCATGCGTTCTGTTGTTTTTACTCACAATTGAATTCCACTGAAAAATGCACCAAAGAGGCCAATCATTCCCAGGAACTCCACTCGGCTCAGGGTTCGGATGATGGATTCTTCCCAGACGTTAGAGATGCCGTACAGCGTGGCTCCTCCCAAGACCAGGAGGTCCCCTACCAGCTTATTTTCCCCTAGGAAACAAAGAAAGCAGATGGAGTCTCAGAAAAATCTTAGCAAGAATCTGGCGCCAGAAAACTGAGTTTCTCTTGTCTGTTTTCTTCCAACACTTTTATAAGAAGCCCAGTAACTTCTAACTGAAATCAAGTAAAGGTTTTAAAAATATGCTTTCTAGACATGCTGGGATATAAAAAGCTACCTAGATATCTTAGTGGAACTGGGAGTTTTCCCAAAGAATGAAGTTTTTCTCCGTTCAGTTATCTCCAGAGCGCATGTCTCTGTCTAAGGATGTGTCTGCACATACGTGCTAATATGCACATGTATTATTTTTGTTTAAGGGCATTTTCCAACTGTTTGAGGAATCTGTCATAAACCCAATGAAGTCACTTTCTACCCACTTCAATGGATAGAGAGGAGGTATAACAGCAGTCAAATACACACACACACACACACACACACACACACACACACACACATATATAACCATTGATGAGCTATGTACAGACTTAGTCAAGGAGAATGATAGGATTCATGAAATTTCAACTTCTCTGACACAGCTTCATATATAATTCAATAATATTAATATTTTCTCTTTTTCAAACTCAGTTTGGACTGGTTCTCATTTATGTCCAACTTTTAATTGATTTTTATTGAGCTATACATTTTTCTCTGCTCCCCTCCCTGCTTCTCCCCTCACCCTTTCAACCCTCTCTCAAGGTCCCCATGCTTCCGATATACTCAGAGATCGTGTCTTTTTCTGTTTCCCATGTAGATTAGATCTATGTAAGTCTCTCATAGGGTCCTCATTGTTGTCTAAGTTCTCTGGGATTGTGATTTGCGAGCTGGTTTTCTTCATTTTAGTTAATAAATTCCTTATCCTATAATTGAGCGAACTCTTCCCATACAGGTAGCGTGGATGGAAGCCATGGAAAGAGAGAATAAAAAGCAACAGTAGGAGCAACCACACTGATGGAGTCTCTCTACTGGCTTCTGTCTCAGCGTATCAGGTGCCACACAGCTGTCAGCTCGGCAGACACACAGACGTGAAGAATGGGAAGGTTATCCACTATGACGGCACTAAGGAAGAGACAAACCTCTGGAATCTTTGAATTCTGAGACTCTCTGAACAACCCTAAAACTGTGGAAGAAAGCAGTCACTATCTTTGGAGAGCGTGGAACATTCTCTAGGTACCGGATTCACATGAACCAAAGCAGGGCTTCCACGGACTTCTGCATTTGGTTACCTCAGGCTATAATCTCTCTGCAAATCACCCTTTCCCAAGCAACTTCCCTCTCCTGGGCGGGGCTGGGGGGAGAGTGGAAGAGACCCTAAAAGACAACGGCTTGCTGGAGTTACTCTCACGGGAATGAAGCTGAGATGTGATTCTGGAAGGGCGATGAGACTTCCTTGAGTCCACGAGGAGCTACCATCGCTATTCAGCAGATGAGCAGAAAATGTAAAGGAGGCCCTAATGAGGAAATCAAACCTGGAGGAAGGAGCCCTGGGTACCTCTGTTAGAGAAATGAAGGTTGTCTTTATCCGGAAATCTTCAGCAACTGATTCATTTTTAAGTGTCAGCTACTGAAGCATTAAAGTCTTTGAATGTGACATAGTCAATACCCCAAATTCTAAGGCACATTCTAAAGTCACTTTTCATTCAGGAAATATTTCAGACTCTTGTAATGACATGAAGTCACTGTTATGAATATCAATTATTGTTGTACTAGTTAAATATAGAAGGGCTTCTGAATAGAACTCTTAGTTAATACAATTAATTTTATATGAATGGATTCCTGAAAATGAAGTCATAGTGAACTATCCTAATAAGAAATAGAGGAACATCAGTCTATCTTTTAAAAGTCCTAAAAAGTGGACACTGGTTTTTAGTGAGTAGTCTTGTAGAGTTATTTATCTTTTAAGATTTATTTTGATTCATGTGCACACACGGTTGTCATATCTCCAGTAGCTGGCGTTACAGGCAGTTGTAAGACACCAGATGCGAGTGCTGGAATTGAGATCAGGTCCTCTAGAAGGGCAACAAGTATTCTTAGCTGCAGAGTCCCTCAAACCCATTCTTTGCCATTCCAGGCTAGTCTGTAGGCTGGCCTCCTAAAGGAAATGTAGTTATCAGTATCTTCATTTATTCGATGATAAATTTTGGTAATAATATAATTCAAACACAACTTCAAGTTCAGAAATATTTTCAAAGTTACCACTGACAAAATATTACACAGCATTTATTATTATAATTCCATTTATTAGTTTTAAAGTTACTTTAAAGTGGATATATGTGCATATAGCGTGGGCTACAGTTTGGACTTAGATGCCCCTGAAAGCCCACCTGTGAAGGCTTGGTTCCCAGTACATGGTACTCTTGACAAGAAGTGGAACTATTATGAGGTAGTAGGATGACAAAAGAAGTTGTCTTTTGGAGCATGGTCCTGAAGAGGACATTGACACCCAGTCTGGCCTCTCATTCTCTCTCTGTTCCTTGCATGCCACGAATGAAACAGCCCCTTTCTGCTATACCCTTCCACCATGATGTGCTATGCTACACGTTTCTAAATTCCCACAGTGTCAAAATTAACTATCTGACCGAAAATATCTTGACCCCTCATATGGCAATGTTTTGAATTGTCGTAGCTTTCAATTCGGGTAGAGCTGGGTAAACCACATCTGTCATGAACTACAGGGTCTTCCTTTATGTTATTTTCTCTTTTTATTGTTGTAAGAATAAAATAGTACACAAAATGTTTAGCATACCGTGTCACACGGCTTGTTCATAAATTATGTGTCTAAAGGGCTCATCTTCCTTTTGTTTGAATAGTTCTCTGTCTGCACAGGTGGGATACTTCTCACTCTAGATTGCTCAGGGATTCTAGTCAACCTTTCCTAATTGTTTTTCAAGAATTAGTTTTTTGGCCAGGTAGTGATGGTGCATGCCTTTAATCTCAGCACTTGGGAGGCAGAGGCAGGCAGATCTCTGTGAGTTCAAGGCTAGCCTGGTCTACAAGAGCTAGTTCCAGACCATCTAAGGCTGTTATACAGAGAAACCTTGTCTTGAAAAACAAACAGAAAAGAAATAGTTTTTCATATAAAATTCCTGCTTAATTACAAGAAACATCTTTTTAAGATAAATATTTGTTATGTGTGGTACTAGGAGAAGGTTATCTAAAAATCACAATTTGCTACTGGTTCAAGAATAAGCTTTATTATTTGGGAGTATTGGAAGACTGCTAGTTCCTTTGATGAAAATGGACCTTTAAATAGATTGGAGTTTTAAACAGAGAACTAACTCTCTCGCTTTCATGGGACTCTATGATAGCTATAAAACCTCACATCTGAGCAATCCTCCATCCTGGGCAATCCAGGGTGGTCATTAACTCTAATTAACTATTTTAAAGCACCTTTATATTTCTCAAACGAGATACAATTATAGAAAGATAAGAATTGAGTTAAGTAGGAAAAAAACTGTAAAGATTTTCCATCCGAACTGCATAATTTACCTTGAATTTAGAGGATGAAACATGAGAATTTTTCTGAGTTATTAGGATAAAATGAGGTAATGTATGAGACAGTGCTTGGGAGCATGGCATATTCAACAAATCGTCACTTTTATCGTATTTCACCTAGCTGTCTGGCTCTTTCAGAGTATTTTCTTTTCCTTGAAATAAATACAAAGTTATAGCTAATAATAAATTGTTGCCATTGGTAATTAACATCATCACAACTGACCTAAATGATGCAATAAGTATAGTAGAAAAAGGCTATTTTTAGGAGAATTATATTTTATAATAGGGAATGATTTTAATCTTTGTCTTCCTCTTAAAACTTCCGTCCGTTCATTTATAACCACAAGTTAGAAAAGGCCATAGTGACGTATCTCTGGGGTTTTACCGGCCCATGGTTCCATTCTCCGACACAGCCAACATTCCTACGATCTACTAGATATCTCCACCACTCACATCAGCAAAGGCATAGATGGTCTTTCAGAGAGACCTGTGACGCAGATGGGAAGCTAAATGTTCATGAAAAGAGAGTTTTCATATTAGGTCTACTGCTATTATTGAACAAAGAGGAAAAGAAATCTACTTTTGAAGACCTTAATGGTATAGGAAGTTCTTATGGTGGGTGACTAGCCATGCCCATGACAGGCACACCATGGGTGTCAAAGTGAGGCCTCTCATACCAGGAGCTTGGGCGCCTTCCTTGACCCCTGTCTGCAGTAGGCAAATAAGATGGGCGTGTTTCATCAGCACTGCTCATTCTGGGCCTGGACCTATTTTTTATATGCAGTTCCTGATATCATCTGAGAAGGTTCCTTCACCCAGACTCAAATCGAGGAGGAGTTCCTGGTGTGCAGAAGAGGAAACACGCCAATGAAGAATATTAAAACAATTAACTATAATGAGGCCAAAGTAATTGTGAGTGGGCTAAAATCACCATGTTTGGGGACAGAACTGTTGAAATCTTAAGCTAAGAGGAAACAAGACTTAAGCAATATAATAAAAAAAGTCAGACATTCTCTTTTCCTTGGAAAGCTCTTGATGTGATTGTCAGAATTTATATGAGTTGAATGATTCATTAAAGTTCTTGTGAGTATCCAAAATATTACAGAAAAGCCTGGTGATCTTGGCTGATTAATGCAATTGAGCCCACTGTACTATAAAGACAGAAATAAGAGGGACAATTTTAGCAATAACGGAGACAAATTTTAAACTTATATTGATTTCAAAAGCAATGTGTTTTTGCGCACGCCTTTAATCCCAGCACTCGGGAGGCAGAGGCAGGTGGATCTCTGTGAGTTCGAGACCAGCCTGGTCTACAGAGCTAGTTCCAGGACAGGCTCCAAAGCCACAGAGAAACCCTGTCTCGAAAAAACCAAAAATAAATAAATAAATATAAAAAATAGCTTATATAATAGTTGAGATTTCTGCAAAATGTAATGCTTTATTGAGATAGAGTATGTGTATCCAAAGAGACCTTGGATTTCATATTTGCACTGGGCTTAAGGCCTTGGTCTATTTGCTCAGGCACCATTTCAGCAGCACAAAGGATGCTCTGCAGTCATCAGATGTAATTGTGGTTACACAGTTGCTTTGTATGTCACAAAAGCTAATGTTGTGAGCCTCCAGAGGGTCCACTGGGACTGCTGCAGCATGTTTGAGCCATGTCTTCATTTCAGTTACAGAAAGTGACTACTTAACGAAAGGCTCTCAAAATGGACTTGTAGTCCTTTTCTTGTAATGTTTTCCTACCACTTCAGAGCCAGAAAACATTAGTGTATGCAATCTAATGAATCAGTTCAAAGTTCACTTGCTCTTGGAGTTACCGGAACAGCTGGCTTGGTTGTCTATGGAATAAGATGACTGGAATGAGCGGCTAGGGTCAACAGCCAAATTTCTTCTAAATAAAGGCATATACTTCTGTTTCATCTGTGTTTAAACAGTGCCAAGAAAGCTTAGAAACTGTAGCCAAACTGTGGCATTATATCACACAGAATGCCATCTACGGAGTTCTGAAAAGACTCCTATCAAGACCACTCACTGTCTACGAAGCACTCCATCAGACTGCCTGTAAGCTATCTCCCAATGGTCCACAGAACAAGGGTTCACACGGGAGAACTGGGGAGACAATGGGTTTATATTTCTAAGCCATCTGCTGAGGTAGGGAATTATAACCTTCCGGCTGCAGGTCCAGGAGAATGAGGATGTTCCCTGTTTATTCTCGTTTGTAGCTTGAGTTGTTGGCAATGTGGAGGGAAAAAAAAACCTGCCTTAAAGGCGGGGAGCCCAGGAGTCTAGCCTCTCCCATCCCAGCGCTGTAATCTTGAATAACTTGTTTGGCTCCTCCAGAACCTGATGTTCACTTAGGTCAAATATAAAGGAGGTTGAAGAAGGTCCTTAACTTTTGCTACAAACTTCTGTGATGCAATGTATGTGACATCGTCCCAGAAATTTCATACAGCCTTGTCTCATAAAGCAATCTGCCCCAATTTGAATACTCATTTCACTGTCTAACATTTTCAAAGAAAGGACGGTTGCAAGAGCTTTCGAGGTAAGCACTTTCTAGTCCACTTCTGGTGACAGCAAAGGGACGGGGAGGAGGCTGTGCTGTTCTTTTCTCTTCTAAAACTCTTTCTGAGAACTCAAGAACAATGGCACTGGGTTTTGATCCTACTGCACATACTGGCTTTGGGGGAGCCTAGGCAGTTTGGATGCTCACCTTACTAAACCTGGATGGAGGTGGGCGGTCCTTGGACTTCCCACAGGTCAGGGAACCCTGATTGCTCTTCAAGCTGATGAGGGAGAGGGACTTGATAGGGGGAGGGGGAGGGAAATGGGAGGCGGTGGTGGGGAGGAGGCAGAAATCCTTAATAAATAAATAAATTTAAAAAAAAATAAAACTCTTTCTGTAGCACAAAGATTTGAAATCTATTGACAAAGGCCTTCCAGAAACTACCGGGATCGGGGTTCCCCCAGAATATTCACAGGAATCTGCTGACTTAATCACAAAACTCTGTCTGAGAAGTCTCTAAGCTGTGATCAATATAACAGCTTGTCCCATCAAAATAAATCCATAAAAATCAATGCAAGAGATCGCATTTCCATCCTCTAGAAACGACAGGTTCTTTTTTGGTCTTCAGATTGTAAATACCCATTCTCTGGCCTGTAAACCAACCGTCATCCAGTAGGTAGGAAGTTTTGTCTTTCTCGGACCTGACAGAGCTGGGGCTGGGTGGGGAGGAGTGGGAAAGGCTTTGTAACTAAGTTTCTGATTGACTTGTCAACACTACCTTTAACTAGAGTTCTAAGCCAACAGCTCTGACATTCAAAACTTCCTTCACAGAGCTGGTGACATCATTTTTAAAAACTATGTGAACATCTCTGAATTTTATATCCTACATTCATCTAGGATATATGTATTAAGGACCTTATATTAGCTACTATTTTAGGAGTGGGGCAAAAACATGAACAACACGAACTCTGCCACAGAACAACCCAGTTCCTAGGAGTCCTATTTCCTATATCCCTGGGGTCCCCCTCGCAGATATGAGTGACCTGGTGACCACCCCAAGACTCACCTGCTCCCTGATGCCTTCCCACGAGCACGTCAGCTCCCACCATGCAGCCCATCCCCAGGATGCAGACCACGATGCCGATGAAATGCACAGCCTTGTACCGGATCAGCAGGAAGAACCAGGAGAGCAAAATCACCACCGGGATCACAAAACAGTCCAGGAGCTATTGGGAGCATTAAAGGAAAGAACAGCAAAGGGTTCAGGGATGCTAGGACACAGAAAAAAAGCCCCACTCTGTCGGAAAGTCCTTCGCTGAACAGCCTTCATTAGAGGCAGAGCAGAAGCAGTGAAAGCTCCTAAAGCCCTAGACACAAGATAGCTTTGTGTCTCGCTTAACCACAGACATCCTCCTGAGACTCGAGGAAGGGGAAGATGACAAATGAATTAGCCTGGATGGGGTGAAAGCTTCCCCGCCCTCTCTGTGTCGTTTCACTGCCCATCTTCTTCAGAGCCCTGAAAATGCTCCTAGGAACACCTGGGCCATGAGGAGGCTACCTGGAGCCATTTGACATGGTTCCACCACTTCAGGAGTAGCTATGGGAATGAAAGGTGTGGTCAAAGAGTTTTTTTTTTTCAAATTCATAAAACCTAGAAAATGTGTACTTACTTTTTTCAGGCAATTATTGGCCTTCTAATACTGAAAAGTCTTTAATAGTTGTTGTTTCATTTTTAATATCACCATACATATTGGCCTGACAAATAGTGTGGCCTGACAATGAAAGGAGACAGAGACAGAGACCCACATTGGAGCACCGGACATAATTCTCAAGGTCCAAATCAGGAGCAGAAGGAGAGAGAGCACGAGCAAGGAACTCAGGACCGCAAGGGGTGAACCCACATACTGAGACAATTGGGATGTTCTATTGGGAACTCACCAAGGCCAGCTGGCCTGGGTCTGAAAAAGCCTGGGATAAAACCGGACTCTCTGAACATAGCGGACAATGAGGACTACTGAGAACTCAAGAACAATGGCAATGGGTTTGTACTGCTTGTACTGGCTTTGTAAGAGCCTAGGCAGTTTGGATGCTCAACTTACTAGACCTGGATGGAGGTGGGTGGTCCTTGGACTTCCCACAGGGCAGGGAACCCTGATTGCTCTTCGGGCTGAGGAGGGAGGGGGACTTGATTGGGGGAGGGGGAGGGAAATGGGAGGCGGTGGCGGGGAAGAGACAGAAATCTTTAATAAATAAATAAAAAATAAAAAAAAATAATGTGGCCTGAGTCCCTGAGAGCTGGTGCAACTGACCTTGGTAAGGTAGAGGGAGAACACGGGGACATGAAGGGAATGAGAAGAGTCCCGTGCAGGGAATGGGAGCCCTTGTTCTATGTCACTGGACTGTCCAGTACTCAGGAGGCCTCTAGTTCTTACTAGAAAGGCAACAACCCCTTCAACCCTTCTTGGTTATCAGCACAAAGCTCAGAGTTAATGCAGAGGGAAGCATCTTGTATTTGGGCACAATGCATCATACCTGCAATCCAAGTACTGGGGAAACTAAGGCAAGCAAATCATGAGTGTGGGGCCAACCTGAGCTACAGAGTGTACCCTTGTCT
>NC_022034.1:31345184-31353910 GCF_000317375.1 Microtus ochrogaster | reverse complement strand
AAAGGCTGTTTATAAACCTTCAAATGCTTTAGGCTCCCTGGGCTTGGATCTGTCCCTATCACTTTGATAAATCTACTGAAAGTCATTGCCCAATGTTGGGTCCCTCCACTAGGCAAACCAATATCCCACAGTACTTCAACTTATGTGTTCTGAATCAAAGATTTGTGATTTGCCATGCTGTTTGTACAAATCCTTGCTAGAATCCTAAGCATTTGCTTTAATCCTGCAGCTGCCAGCACAAGGAAGGGATCCCTAATGCTCCTCCATTCGCACTGCCTACCTCTCAATGATCAGTACAATCTGATCTGTCTCTTCCATCTTGTAAATGTCTGGATTCCATATTCATGCCACCCTCTGCTACTCATACTATCAAGACTGACCCAGCGTCCTCTCCTACTGGGACAGAGCCCTTCCTGCTAGCCCCAGAGCCTTCACTCCTGGAGGCTCCCCCCTTCTGAAATGCTTTGCTCTAATTCTTGAACTTCCTGTCTCGCTTATTTTTCAGCATGTATTTTATATGCTACCTCCTCAAGAAAGCCTCTCAGATCTGAAGATAAAGTCGGGTCCCACTTGACAGTTTCCTTGCACCCTTTTCTCCTTCGTAGCTCCCATTGCAACCCTACTTAGTCAATATATTTTTGGCACAATGTCAAGCTTATTCACTTGCCTGTTTTTAGCATGCAGAATGCTGTCAGGCTCATGAGAAGTACCCAATAATAGCTACTGAACAAGAACATATATTTCTGATGATCTGAAGCATCAAAATCCAGCCTCTGAGATCAGTAAGGTCTGGGAAAGGTTTGGGTATTCACATGGTATCTCTGAATGTCAGCCTAGTCAACTGGGAGCATAAACAGTGCTAAGACTCCTTGCTCTCACCAAAGATGTGTGTGATGTGAACAAACCCTCATGCATCTCTATGGATTGGGCTTCTTTCTTGCCAGATGACCAAGGTACTCTGAGTACTCAGTCACCTCCAGGGTTGCTGAAAGATGAAGGAGTCACAGTGAGAAAGTACCATGTGGATGTCATGCCAGGAAGTATTGTGAGGACAGGGGTCTAGTCTCAAGGGCACAGTACCCCTGGAGGGGTCTACATAAGCCACAGCAGCTGGTGGGATTGCTTTTCAGCAGCCCAGAGTGGCTCCCTTGCACAGTTAAATTAACAATGTAAGTTAATGATCTGTCTGATGTGGTTATATGCACTATGTTCGATTTTACAACTGGCTTCAGATGCCATGTAATGAAATTTTAGTTTGCCAGTGAAAATTATTCTCTACACATAACACAGCCGCTGTTTCATTTTACAAATTAAAACTGATTGGATTAAGTTGAAATATTTCATTACATGCCATACAGTTGGGATTGCATCTGACTGGCAAGAATCTTTCCGCAGAGCTAATGGCTTCCCTTCCTGGATCATTGAGGCCAGAGCAGCAGCAGCACACCATCCAGCCTTTGAAAAGCGCTTTTTGGTCTCTCAGCATCACTGGAAACACTAGAGCTCTTGGTGAGCCCGGGGCCTGTTGCCTCTTGGTTTGTGAATGAAAACCCATGTTTGTAAGCATTAGCTGGTTCCAAGGAAGGAGAGTGTTTAGAAAGAAGAGAAGGGAAACAAGCATGTTATCAAGCCAGGGCTCATAAAATGCTTGTTCAAGAGAAATTTGGTGCTCAGTATGGAGTAGGGCTTGGTAAATGATGCTTGAATAGTAGGCACATCCCTGACTTCTAGAAGAAACATTAGAGATAATTCAGGCCATTACTGGCATTTGGAGTCCGGTGTCAATTCTTCATTTGGCGAGACTGTCTCTTCTCTCTGAAGAGAGCCAGTACGCTGGCCTCACCCTTAAAGCAGGCCTACAGCTCTACCAATGAACGCCCCTGCGGGATATCATCTCCCCAGCGCGGAATCTCCAAGATTCATTGAAAGTCCTGCACTCACAAGTCCCAAGAGAGTGATACGCAGAAGGCCATACAATTTCTGGTCTCCACAGTGGCAATGACTAATGACACTTTTGAACAGTATTTCAGTGGCAATCAATGACAACCACATCGAGTTGCTACTACTGAGGTCTCAACATGGTGTCTGTCACTACGGGGGAGAAGCTCTTTGGCAGCTGGTATTAGTAAATCAGTTATTAGCTTTTAGTGACTTACTTACTTCCCTCCCTCCCTCTCTCCCTCCCTGCCTCTCTCCTTCTTTATCTCTCTCTCTCTCTCTCTCTCTCTCTCTCTCTCTCTCTCTCTCTCTTTTTCTTTCTTTCTTTCTTTCTTTTGGCCTCCAACTTAACTTCTTATCAAAGACTGCTCAGATCATAAAAGAGAGAGACAATTTACTGGCTGTCCACTACAGAGAATGTTAAACAAGAAAATGTGAGCAAACTCACCTTCAGTTCTTCAGTTTATAAGAATTAAATCTCAAAAGGAATGTTTTTCATATCCCTTACATATCTTAGAGAGATTTGGGTTCCTTGTAATTATTGCTCACTCTGAAAGCTTGGAGAGGCAGGTAACAAGATCAAACTTGCTTTTGCTTAAACTGAGCCAGATTTAAACCAAAGTCCTCAAAAGGATTAAAGATGCATGCTTCTTCCCTTGGTTTCTAAGGCCAATAAGTGTTCCATAATTTTTAAATATAAAAAGCATGGTCTAGAGGAAAATAATTTTAAATTGTCAGCAACTATGACCAAACAGAAAGAGGGAAGGTTTCTTTAACCAAAACAATTATTTTAACAAGAAATGCAAAACTAAGAGTCCAGCAGGAAAACAGATCTTCCCTGTCGAACATTCAACATGATGGGCTTCTCTTCATGCTGAACTGGTTCTCATGGCCTCGGTCAAAACTGGAGGGTTTTAGAGATACTAAACGTAGCCTCCTGGTGGGGCAGGGGGGATTAGCTTTAAGCCCATTTCTCAATGGAAGATTAAAATCCCAGTACCAAAAGATAAATAACCATTATTTTACAACCACATCATACTCTGAAACATCTCAAAGAATACAGGATCTGGGCATGATGGCAAAAGTCTGTATTAGAGCACTCGGGAGTCAGACAGAGGCATCATGAGTTCCAGGCTAGTCTTGACACAGAGGAAGACCTAGCTCAGAAAACAAAACAACCCAAACAAAGGAGGAAAAATGTAAATACTATGAAAATCGGTCATTGCTCTTGGATTTACATACAGCTTCCCCTCTTAAGGATTTAAACTAATTCACTCCCCTTAAAGTCTCATTCCAGAGGGATTTGGAACCTCCTACCTGACTTTGTTGACAGACAAGCAGTAGGACCTTTCTTACAAGCCATGATGACAGCACTGGGGATGTTTTTGCACCTACAGCTTTCACATTTACTGAGGGTTTCCTGGTTCTCACTTACAATTTGGAAAGAGCCCTTTAAAGGAGAAATGGCTGGCCTCAATTTTGTTTTTTTTTAAGTAAGGAAACTGGTTCCAGGAGTAGAACCAATTAGTGTTAGAATTGGGCCTAAAATACTAGTTTCTAGACCCTGAGGTCAGAATTCAAACGCAACTTACAGAAGTTAGAGGTCTGTGTTGACAATGTTTTGATGATGACAGATTGTGTGTGCGTGCGTGTGTGTGTGGTGTGTTGCAGCAGAATTTACTTTTCCTCTCTTTTTCATTTCCACCAATTTCTGACTTTCTTGCCACTGCATTCTTGCCTGTAGTCTTTAATCATACTTGGTTATATATCCATGCACCGCCCCAACACAGATACACACCTCTGTCTCTGTCTCTGTCTCTCTCTGTCTCTCTCTCTCTCACACACACACAAACAAACACACACACACATACACACACACATACACACACACACACACAGCATCCATCTTTTCCTGTCAGCATCTACTCAGGTTTTTCTCTCTGTTTATGTTACCTCTACTTGTCTGTGTTTCATAGACCACCTCCTCATAGTCTACTTCAGAATCCTACATTTCTGAGAGTAGATGCTACATGAATGAGAGTTGATGGAGGAAGGTCATTGGTTAATTAAATAAAGAAACTGCTTGCCCTGATAGGTTAGAGCATAGGTGGGTGGAGTAAACAAAACAGAATGCTGGGAGGAAGAGGAAGTGAGCTCAGAGACGCCATGCTCCCCTCTCCCGGGCAGACTCATGCGATGAAGCAAGCTGCCAGGTAGACATGCTGAATCTTTCCCGGTAAGACCGGTGCTACACAGTTTATTAGAAATGGGTTGATCGGGATATCAGAATTAGCCAGTAAGGGCTAGAGCCAAGCAGTGTTTAAAAGAATACAGTGTCCGTGTAATTGTTTCGGGGCATAAGCTAGCAGGCGGCTGGGGTTCTGGGGACGCAGCCCCGCCGTTCCTACTACTACAGAGAGACCCGGCTTCTAGTACAATCATACGAAATATTTAAGGCCCTTGCCAGGTAAATGCTAGCACACTGCAGACCCAGAGTGGTAGTGTAGGGAGAGCCAAAAGAAACAGGAGAGCAAGTCTGATGCTCTAGTGGTGCTTTGGCCGTATTCCTGTAGAATCAGAGTGCCAGCTGGTCCGTCAGCCTGGTGAGCTCTAAGAGGAAAGTCCTAGCTGCCCAAGAGATCCCTGAGCCCTATCCTTCCTCTGCTTCCAAGGTTCTTCCTGTTACGTGTCCTCCAGCACCACAGTTCCATTGCGTTCCTGTGCAAGCCCACTGCACAGCCATAGTTAGGCTCCCCATGTACCCATGCACACATGGATCCAAAATCCTCACTCTTGTCTGCGGCTCTGATACTGTGTACATTTTCTTTTCATTTTTCTAACTAAGAAAGTTCTTGTTTTCTCCAATATTTGTTTATGTAGATTGAGGTCTGTTGTAGGATTCCCTTGAAACACACCAGCCATGCCAGCCAGAGAAGCAGGTAGGGAAACTGAAGATCCTCATATCTCCCTACTTTCCTCCAAATCTAAACCCCCAGTTCTATAACAGACTACCTGCTGTGGTCTCTCCTCACTTTCTGTCTCATTTCTAGGGCACTAAGCAGACCTTTGTGGAAACCCTGCTTTCCATTCTCCTGTAGGCCCTCCCAGCCCCCACTCCAGCCCATACCTATTTTTAAGTATTAGCTTCTTATTCTTAGAAACACATTTACCAAATGACCACACCAATTAGAATTCCAGAAGAATTCCCTACCTGGTAACACACAGCCACCACATTCTCCTAAAAACCAGAAAGGACATCAGAAACTAAGGAATAAAACACCACCCAACAACAGATATCAGCATCTAGAATTGCAATCTTTCCAAACCTAGATGCCTAGATGTCAACATAAAAACACAATCAATAACTATCAGGACAATATATCTCCACTAAAGCCCAGAAACTACGCCAGTAGGCTCTGAGAATGGCAACACAGCTGAGCAACTACCCTAAAATAGCCTTTATGAATATCATAGTGGTCCTTAAAGAGGAAATAAACAGATTCCTTAAAGAAATCTATGAAAACACAAAGAGTGAAAGGAAATGAACAAAACAGTTCAAGACCTGAAAATGGAAATAGAATGAAAAAAAAAAACACACAAACTGAGGAAAATCTGGAAATGAAAATTTTAGGAAGTTGAGCCAGAACCTCAGAGGCAATCCTCATTTGCAGGATGTAAGAGATAAAAAGAGAATCTTAGACATTGAAGACTTGATAAAAAAAAATGGACACCTCAGTCAAAGAAAAATGTTAAATTAAAAAAAGAAAAAAGAAAAGGACAGCATAAAATCCAGGACATTATTAAAATACCAAATCCAAGAACAATAGGATTAGACAAAAGAGAATAAACTCAGGATAAACTCTTTTCATTAAAATCATAGAAGAAAATTTCCCTAGCCTAAAGAAGAAGATGCTAATCAAGGTACAAGAAGCATACAGAACACAAAACAGACTGGACCAGAAAAAAAAATCCCATCAGCACATAATAATCAAAACACTAAAGGTAGAGAAAAAAGTAAGAATGAATATTAAAATCTGCAAGGGAAAAAGATAAAGTAACATAAAGATAGGCCAAATTAAAACAATGCTGAAATCAATCCTAAATAATCAAAAAGCTGTTGGAGTTATCACTCTACCTGACCTTAAACTGTACTACAGAGATATGGTAATAGAAACAGGATGGTATTGGCACAACACAGCAACATTGATCAATTGGAATTGAATTGAAGAAACAGACATAAATCTGCACACCTATAGATACCTGATTTTTGATAAAGAAACCAGAAATACATACTGGAAAAAAGACACCATCTTTGACAAATGTTGCTGGCCAGACTGGACAACAGCCTGTAGAAGAATCCCCTTAGATCTATCCTTATCATCCTGCACAAAACTCAACTCCAAACAAGTCAAAGACCTCAACATAAAACCAGATTTATTGGATCTGATAGAAGGGAAAGTGAGAAATTCCCTTGAACTCATTGGTGCAGGAAGAGACTTTCCAAACAGGACACCATTAGCATAGACACAAATATCAGCAATCAATAAATGAATAGTATGAATAAATGAAACAGAAAAGCTTCCATAGGCAAAAGACAATGACATTCAGACAGAGCAGATGCCTATAGAATGCAGAAAGATTTTTTTTTTTACCAACTACACATGGGATAGAGAGCTAATATCCAAAATATACAACAAACTTGAAAAACTAGATATTATAAAAAACAACTAACCAAATTTAAAGATGGGGTATAGATCTAAATAGAAAATTCTCAAGAGAAAACACAAATGGCTGAGAAATACTTAAAAGAAACCTTCAACATCTACAGTCATCAGGGAAATACAAATCAAAACTACTTTGAGATTTCATTTTACGCCAGTCAGAACAGTCAAGATCCATAAAACAAGTGACAAATTTGGGCAAAGACGTGGAGTAAGGGGAACACTCACCTATTGTTGTGCAAACTCACAGGGACTTTAAGATAAACATTGTGATGGTTTCTCAGGAAGATGGGAAACTATTTATCTCATAATCCTGCTATATCCCTCTTGAACATGTAACTAAAGGATGTTTCACCCTATTACAGAGTGACTTGCTCAGCCATGTTCATTGTTGCCCTGTTCTTAATAGTCAGAAACTGGAAACAGCCTAGATCCCCAAGAGAAGAATTGATAGAGGAAATGTGGTACACTTACGCAATGCAATGTTACTCAACTGTTAAAATAATGGCCTTCACAGGTAAATGAATGGGTCTAGGAAAAAAAAAAATCTGGAGTAAGGTAACCTAGACCCAGAAAAACAAATATAATGTACACTCACTTATATGTGGATATTGGCTGTTGTTGAGTCAGTGATAACCAAGCTACAATCCATAGAGCCACAGAAGTTAGATATGGAGTCAGGGACTAGGGAGGGTGGGGCAGATAGATCTCCACAGAGAAAGAAAAGAGAATAGATAGTTCTGGATGAAAGGGGTGACTGCAGCGGGAGGGTCAAGTGGGAGGAAGAAAGAAAAGCCCTTACTAGAGGATATGGGGAGAGAATTAATTAGGGGGCACTTGGGGGTAGTATGGAAATCTAATGCAGTCGAAGCTTTCTCAAATATACAAAAATTGTTGAGGTACAATCACCAAATAATGGAGGCGACAAAGCCCCAACTGAACACCTCATCACCAAATGAAGCTTCTAATACCAGGTGCAGGTTGCATTTAATTGAGCTGTTAGTCAAAGGGGTCCCAAGGGAACCCCCAAATAACCCATGTTGTTGACAGAACTATAGTATAGGTTGGTTTTCTCCCTATGCTGACAGCAAGGCTCCAGTGCTGAAGACAACACCGACACAACTCTTTGAACATGGAGAAGCCAAGCTGTTGCCTACATAGAGCCTTCTCCCTTGTGGTTTAGCTTCTTGGTTACAGGAAGGTAGTCTGCTTGCTACTAAAAGAGAAGTGTGAACACCAGCCCATTCACAAAGCTGCTTGATCTACAATGGTGTCCTGCTGCCAAGATAGGCCCATGCAAGGGTAGCACAAAGTTTGTGGGAGTAAACCACCAATATGTGATTTGACTTAATGACTGTTTCACGTGATGGAACCCATACTCTGACACTGTTACTGCTTGGTGGACATGGATCTGAGACTAGACATCCCAGACACTTAGGATAAAACCAAATACTACTGTTCTAAAACACAAAACAAACAAAAAAAGCAATAAAATGACTCCTAATGACACTCTGCTATTCTCAAATTTAGTTTCCTCCAATGGGAGTTTCACTGGGAAAACAAACTACTCTTAAGAGTAGACTGCATGTCCAGCAATAGATGGCCAATAGAAACTGAACTCAATGGCATCTTTGGAGGTTTCTTTTCTCATAATATGTCTGGGCTCCCCCCTTTTTTATTCTACCTTATATTTTAGTTTTATTTTTGCTTTTATTTTACTGTTTGTATTTTTATTCTCTCTTTTTATACTATATGTCCTTTGTGTATATATTGTGGTTTCCAGTTTAGTGTTTTTATGGCATTTTGGGTGTGCAATAGGGATTTACCTTGCACCTCTGGGTGGCAACCAAGTGTAATAGTGATAACCTATAATACAACATTTTATTTTTATAAGAATGAGTAACTTTGACTAGAAACATAGAAAGGCTACAAAGATTCATTTCTTAAATTTAGGAAATAATTTTTTCCTAAAGAGATCAAATTTAAATTCAACCCATTTCAAAGAATTACTTTAATCATTAAAAATGATCAGCTGGAGAGATGGCTCAGCGGTTAAGAGCATTGCCT
>NC_022034.1:31321903-31345084 GCF_000317375.1 Microtus ochrogaster | reverse complement strand
GGCAACCACATGGTGGCTCACAACCATCTGTAATGAGGTCTGGTGCCCTCTTCTGGCCTGCAGGCATACAGGCAGACAGAACACTGTATACATGAGTAAATAAATAAATATTTTAAAAAAATGATCAGCAAACACTATATCTAGTACGTTACTGCATTTTGTACTGACTGACATGGATGCTTTGAAAATGGATGAAGATGATCAGAACATCTGAGAAAATAAGCTGGGGGAGCTTACCTACAATTAAGAACAGACATTTGAGGAAATCTTCTACTCCTAAAGGCTTGGCATGGCTTATTCTTCAACCTTGTGGCATTTCCATTCTGGTGAAATGTACACTCAGGGACTGTGTTTTGTGTCTAAAATGCTACAAGTACAATTCTTTTTTTTTGCTGTTCAATGCCTGTGGTCTCAATCACTGATTTCTTTGTTCTAGGACCTAGTCATGAAAGAGTAATAATTTGATCCCATTGGAATTGCCATTTTCTAAGTCAAATTGATTGGATATTGTCAGTCACCTGAAAGATCTAAGCCAGCAAATGGAGATCAGGCCACCAACACTAACATTAGTCTAAACTGCAGAAGGCAGTATTGCTTCTTATTTCCCACTACAACTTAACTTCCTGGAAGTTTGCATACAGATATCTTGTGAGACATTCATCAGTTCCCAGATCCTATCAGGACTCCTTCAATCAATGGACCATCTTAACGGGTGCCTAGAGCCAGCAGCAATACAGCACATTGAGATTGTCTTCCTTCCCTTTTGTTTTAAAGCCTTGGAATCCCCAATGGTGGTAAAGTCCCCTATTAGCTGGTGATGTGGATTTTGGAGGTGGCATGGGGCTGAGCAGGCATGGAATGGAGAGAGACAGCCCTGGCAACCTTTGGAAGGGATTGAAACCGAACTTTCATGGGGGTAATAAGGTGAGAAGAACACCATCTTCACACTCCTTCTGCATTGCGCTTGATTCAGGAGATATACATGTCCACAGAAAAGCCAGTTTCTTTATCAAGGACCATATTTTATAACACTAGGTATAAAGGTCTCCAGGAGAAGAAAATCAGAATCTGTAAGAATAAAATGTTAACAATGATAACCTTTGAATGTGAAGATATGACTGAATCTTTCTAGTCCCATGGCTCAAATCCCCTGTGGTTTCTAAATTTCCTCTGAGCATATGCCACTCTCAAAATATAGAAAGCAGCATGCAATGAAAGCGTAACACTCTCTCTGTCTCAGGGGGAGCTGAGAGTTTATAGAAAGAAAACAAAACAAGACCTAAGCGCTCCCGTTTTAGCAGAGATTAATTAGGTGACCTCATCCCTCTGTCAAATCCTCTCTCTGCTGGTAAGAGACTCCTCCAACAGCCTTCTGCTCCTCATTAGCGCTCCCCTCCGGCTAGTCACAGGGCAGGGGCTCCCCTCACCTGCCTGGTTGTCAGATGCTCCACCTGAGGCAGCCATGGGTGATTCCAGGGAAAACAGTAACTCTGCATGCTTCCCTCCCTGCTTCTAATTGGTCATTCTCCCTGGTTTTTGAAAGTGACATGCAATTTAAATTCCTCTCCAGTGGGTACAACAGGAGCATCAGCAGGCAGACTGCATTAAACAGGCATTAAACAGGCAGACTGCAGAAACACAGAGCTGATGAAGTTCCCTTCCGTCTGACAGTCCTGATGAAGAAGAGACTGCGATTTGGAAAGTGCATATTCACATAGTATCGACAACCATTTGCATTCTCTGGCCTGAATAGTTATTCCTCCTGCAGACATTTGAAAAGGCAGCCAGGAGTTCATCAGGAGGCAACAGCACAAAATCACTGGCCGCTGTTACACAGTTACACCAGACTTTTGTCTCACCAGGCTCCTTTATTCAAACCATTCTCTCCCAATCCCCATACCTTAGGCCTTAATGTTTGTATTTTATTGTCTTTAACCACTTGTGCTGCTGAAGCCCTGCTCCTACAACATTGCCAACAAGAGATAGAAACAACTGAGAGGTGCTTGCCACAGATGGCCGCTTTCCAGGCAATGTCCCTTCAGTGATGTGGCAAAAGTTCTCACACTACTTTCCCTTTGGGTTATCAGCGGGACAAACAAACATGTGAATTGCCCATCACCTGAGGTCCCTTATTCAAGTGTCCTGTTTGGACACTTTTGCTTTACGTTTTGGGTTTCAGTTGGAGAGGGAACCTGGGGTGGGGGGAAGGGACACTGCCAGGCACAGAAAATCTGGGACAAGAGCCTAGAAATCTAGGTGACCAGAAGAGAAAGATAATTAGACACAGGGCTTTTAGTCCCCTTGCAGAACACTTGCCCGGGGCAGAAGAGAGCCTTCCCGGAGGACTCATCTCCACATTTCTTCTGGTTGAGCATCTCAGGACCAGCAAAAAGCTCTGATTACCAGCAAACAGCTTTCACAGGGAAAAGCCCAGAACTCCTGTTCCCTGGGCACTCGGAGACTGGTGCCGTGACTGGTCGCTAGCTCCCCATTTTACAGATGAAGAATAGATCACAGATGCTCCAGCTGCCTCACACACTCTCTCTTGTTCTCACAAAACAGGCCATGCCTCCCCACAGCCTCATCTCTCTCTTCAGGTGCATAGTGGCAAAGAACAGCCAAACGGCTGTGGCCTCGCAGTATCCTCCGGCAAATTCCAGCAAGTCCAGGCTCCTCTTGACCACACCCACAGCAACTGTGAGTCATAACTTTATTTTCTTACTTATTGTCTTCCTTCTTCTGTGACTCCTAGCATGGAGGCTAGGTCACAAGATATGGAAAGCCCACACGAATGCATAAGACCAAATAATCCCCAAATCCCCTTTGCCCGTCAGGACCAGAGACACTCTTTCCTCAAGACCCCAGCATTGCTGTCTATGGAACAACACTGTAACTCTATTAATAAATCTCTTTGAAGACAAGTTACTTCCATAGTGTGCATTGAACTTTACATCTTTTACAATTAACCTCACAATCACATAGTAACCAGCCTGTCAGAGGTTCCCACCTGCCATTTCCTTATACAAATGGAAGGGTTTTTGGTTTGTTTGCTTGCTTTTAAATCAAGATCCAGGAAGAGGAGCAGTTGTATGGATTCAGTCCTAAAAAAGGTTATTGAGTTCGTCTGAAGAGCAGCCTGGAGGGCTTTCTCTCCCATGGAAAGGGGGCAACAAAGTCGACAGTCATCACTGGTTGAGAGGTTTTTTTTTTTTTTGCATTTTTATCTTTGAAGTGTGGGGTATAAAATAATGCCATAAGAAGCAGAATGATTCCCATGGTGTTTCTGCCTGAGTGTATTTCTGAGGAAGTCTTGCTTTAAGTAAGTCGGGCCCTAACTTGTGTGTTTTTTTCTTATTTATAGAATTCATGAACATGAGAACATTAGCGATAACATTAAAGCAAGCACACATTTCAAAGCACATATTGAAGGAAATGAAAGTTTTCTGATAAAATATTAATTCTGCATTAATTTTGCATCACTTTTGATGCCTTGCAGCATTAAAACTGCACAGCAGGGAGAACCACTTTCCAAGGCTGGGGGAGAGCATCTTGTACTTTGGGGGTTTCTATTTCTGGCATCCCTATCTAGGTGTTGGGTTTTTTTTTTTTAAGACAAAATCTGGTTTTCCCTTTCTCATACTAGCCATTTGTTCATTCAGCAGATGATTACAGAAGGGCTTGCTTTCCCTCTCTGTGGACTTTCCAGGCACCGAGGGCCAGCCTGTCATACTCTGGAACACTCAGTCCCTCCCTTCTGGCCCTGGAGCCTGACTCTAGCTGCTGTTCTGTGTGCCCCTGGTCTCTCTCCCTTCCCACTGGGGAGCTCTCTTGAATAACTGGTTCATCTTGGCCTTACCCATCCCTTTTCTCTTTCCCTTCCTGCCTCTCTCCTCTCCTTCTCTTCCTTTCTCCTTATATAGCAAGCTGGAAGTAGCCAAGGTCCTTGAATGGCTCCTACCTCTACATCCTAGTGCTAGGATTACAGGCGTACCCAGTTTTACGCTGTACTGAGGATCAAACCAGGACTTGCTGCAGGTTAGGCTAGCCCTCTACCAACTGAGCTACATCCCCAGCCCCCAGAGTTAATCCTTTTTACTTCTTCTAATTTTTAATTGTTTGATAGTCTTACACAGTTGTATAACAAATTTTGTCACTTTCACCCCTCATCCCCTCCTACACCCTTCCCTGTCATCCACTGTTACCCTTCTCACTTCTTCCCAACGAACCCTGTCTTTTCCATCTTTGTTGTCCTTCTTCATTGTGCGTGGCCCACTGAGCTTAATTAGATTTACTTGTTCAAGCTGGATAGGAAGTCACTTAATGGAACACGGACAACGGATCTATGGTTGTAGCACTGAAGAATGTGACACCATTCCTAAAGGTGTGCTATTGTAAAGGGTCTGTCTGGAAGTGGCGACGACTCTTGGGCTCCTTCTTTATCCGTAATGCAATGCTGGGAGCCCCAGTCTTGTCTTATGCAGATAGACACTACTGGAATGAGGTCACGATGCAATGGCTACATCATGTCCAGGTGAAATCTCTTCATTGGATGTTTTATCTCCCCTTCCTCAGCTCTTACATTCTTGCCAATCCTTATTTAATGATGTCCCTGAACCTTGGAGGGGTTGTTAGAGTTGTCCCAACGGGGACCAAGCATACCACCATCACTTATTCTGAATACTTTGGCCAGTTATACCTTAACCAACGGCTGTTGCAGTAAGAAGCATCTCAGATGAAATCTAAAGGTGAGTCTTTGGAGGGCGCTTTGGTCAAATAATAATGGTAAGTTCTCTTCTAGAACCTGTGACTTCTCCAGTCTGTGGGCAGTTAGCCACTGGTCTTAGTATTAACGGGAGATTGCTGTGTCGGTCGTTTATCCCTTCCCTCTTCACAGGCAGACTGGGAACATTGATCTGAAGCCACAGTTTCTGGTGTTTGGTCTCATCCATTCCTCTAGCAGTCCCTCAGGGACAGGTCCCTTCATAACAGCCACCAAAGTAGAATTGCATGGCTGCCCTGGCCTCTTACTCTAACAACCCAACAGCCCTCTTTCCTTGAGTTCTTTCTTCTCTTGCTTTATCTGACTTTTCTCACGGCTACCCATCCTACCATCTGGTCCTTTCTTCTGTGTTTTGTGAAGACAACAGTTTTTCTTTTATTTCCCTTGAGACAGGGTTTCACTGTGTAGCTCTGGCTGTCCTGGAACTCATTCTGTAGACCAGGCTGACCTTGAACTCACGGAGATCCTCTTATCTCTGCCTCCAAAGTGCTAGGATCAAAGATGTGGCCACCACCACCTGGCCACATATTGTATTTTTGGTCCATCATTATGGGTGTCTGTAGATTCATTCCTTGGCACTTATTTCTGTACTCTCAAACTTCAAGAGTCAATTTCAGTCATTGTCTCCATGTTTCTAACATCCTATCACTGCAATCTGTTTCTCCTTCCCTCAAACCAGCAATAGTGCTTGAAGAATACACTCCGTGTTTTAACCCAGCAGACGCATTTTAGCCCTCATTTTATCTTACTCAGAGCCGCATCTGACATTCCTTCCTTCTTGGTGCTCTTAACCAGGCTTTCTTTGTTCCCTGCCCTCAATTCACTCCTTAGGTCATCTTTTAGGGAATGCTCGCTGAGGGACTCTTTATCCAGTCATCTCCCAGTGTCTTCTCATTGCACTATGTTTACACTGAGGGATTCCACCCACTGTGCTACCTGGAAAGCAACTGGACGTTGATGATCTGCAAATTTCTTCAATCTTGGGTCTGGATTCTGCTGCTGGATCCATCCTATCAGACCTATTGATGATCTGGTGTGGATGGACCAAGCCCCTGTAGCTCAGCTACCTCCAACCCAAACCTATGCCATTGTCTACAGATGGTTTCTCTCTCTCTCTCTGTGATTCTTCTCTTGGTAAAAGGAACTAGTAGTACTCAAATATGCAGGTGGCATTTAGGACTTCTGTCCTGAAGTAGGTCCTCAACTAACCTTCAATGTTCTTATTTTCTGGTTCCCTCATTGGGAACCTCAGACTACTTCCTCCTAGGTTTTGTCATGCTCTAGGGCTCGGTTGTAAGTTTTCTTTTCTTTTCTTTTCTTTTCTTTTCTTTTCTTTTCTTTTCTTTTCTTTTCTAGTCTTATTCCATTATGCTGTTGTCAGATCATGACCTTCAGAGCCATCTGTTAAAGAATAGCATTCACTCTCATAATTCCAGACCTCCCAGCTGAATTTAGTAGACATACATTCAACCATCCTGACCAAGCTTGCTGGAAGCTTAAATTCAGAGCCAGAGCAGAATTCTTATTCTGTGATGTATCTTCTTTACCTGTTTTTCTTTTCTTTTTCTTTTTACTTTTCCAATTTCATGTTATAACACGAACGCTCACCTGGAGATGTGGGCCAAAAACTAAGGCATCATTCTTCACCCTTCTATTTTTCTTTCCAGGTCTTTCCAACACTCATTCAAATGTTCATAAAACCCTGTTGGATTTGTGTCCTGTCACCTCTAGCTACCTCCAGTTAGTTCCGAGCTTAGAGTCATCATCTTCCTTTAGTAGGGCTGCTAACTGCCCCAATGTGTGCACTCTCACCCTCTCATGGCTACTTTTCAACAGCAGCAATGGTTCACTAACAATTGAGAGCAAATCTATTCACCTTCCCTTGGCTTGCAGAGCCTCCTATTGCCTGCCCCTAACGTCCTCTTCTGTTCATTCTCCTGCCACTGGCCACTTCCCTGCTTTTCCATTGATTAAATATGCCATGCTCCAGATCTCCACCATTCTCTTCTCTTGACTTTGACCTTTCTTTCATCACCTTTGCATATTTTACTCTGTCATATTCTGGCAGGACGGGGGGAGGAGGGAGGAGAAATTTTTTTAAAAGTATACTTTCAAAAGGAGGCTTCAGGAGATCAGAATAAGCTTATCCATGCTCTGTCTCCAGTACTCATGGAAAGATGTATCATATATTTGATAAATATCAGCTGGATGAATGTATGGGCAAAGCTTAGAGCATGGATTGAGCTTTCTTCACTCACACAGAAGTTTAGTCTTGCCTTTTTAGCCACTTAAATGTCCTCAGAATTCCTTTTGTTTCATCCTGTTCCTCCTTTTATTTCAAACCATAAAAGTGATCTTGTAAAGTGAAAACCACATTCGTTTATCCTTTACGCTTAGAAACCATGAATACAATCCAAACTCCCTGATGTGCCTTATAAATTTCTTCATGATTTGTCCCTAAGCCATTTCCAAATATTCTGTTTCTTCTTTCAGAGACTCCACGGTGTCAGTTATACATGACAATATGTTGCAGAGTTTCTTTTGTACATTATGTTCATAACTGGTAACACTAAATAAATTATGTACTTAAAAATTGACAAAAGGATAGAACCTTGTCGGAGTACATTACTGGCTGGTTAGAGGTCAAGTCTGCCATAGCCTGGCAGCTTTCTCTAGGCTCCGGAACATGGAAAAGTCCCTCCGGTTCCAGAAAGTCTTCTTGCTGTCTACCTGCCTTATCCGGAGAATGTCTGGGTCTACAGAACTGATCTTATCTAAACCAGATACCTGTCTCTAAACTAGATGCCTGATTCATCTTTGACTTGAACTTTGGCACAGATTTGAAGCACAATTAATAAAAACTCAGAGAGAAAAATTGGGGTTCAACCTGAAGATCCCAACAGCAAAGCAGCCAGCCATTGGCTCTTACCTTGACCTCAGTCTGAAATGACAATTCTGCCTCCAGGGATCTCAGAATGAGACTGTGACTAAGAGCTGTCTCCTCCCATTTTATAATCCTCTCTAGAGCAGGGATTAAAGGTGTGCACCATTGGGATTAAAGGCGTGTACACTGTCAGGTTTCTATGGCAGCTAGTGGGGCTACTGGGATTAAAGGTGAGTGCTACCACTGCCCGGTAAGTAAGGCTGACCAGTGGGGTGGTTTCACTCTCTGATCTTCAGGTAAGTTTTATTTATTAAAATACAAATGAAACACCACTACACATATTCTAGAAGACACGTGCCAGGAGCACTGCTATTGGACCCCACTGCCACACACTGCCTTGTGGAACATGCCACATAATGTGAATTAAGGTTTGTCCCCAGGTTCCCCAAGGCTACATATTCTTTATTCTCTGAAATAAAGTTGAGTTGATTCACCAGAATCAGTCTCCTAGAGGTCTCCCTCCATCCATGTTCTTGGGTTATATACAAAGCTTTCTGTTGCCCCTTTTGGCTCTTTCTCCTCTTGGACTAATGGCTGATAAACCAACAGGGAAAGAGGAACCCTACAGGATACATCTTAGGTGTTCTTACACAAAACATCACAACTCATGTTGAAGGGTGTTTAGTTCTTTAACATGCCACAGTCTTTCTGGCCTCGTTTATTTCTACAAGTTCTTTCCTTACCTGGAACCCTCACGTTTCATTGTGTTCTCACACTGAAGTTTCAAATTCACTCTAGTCCATACTTCCTCGAGGAATCCCTGTTTAAGTTCCCAAGTCTAGATTAAGTGCCTTGAAGCAAAATCTCACATATCTTTAGAATATATACTTATGCTAAAATACAATTACCTCCCTTAAAGGCAGGAGTTTCTCTTTGGTTTTGTTTTATTTTGTTGCTTTTTTTTGGTGGGGGGGGGATAGGGTTTCTTTGTGTAGCTTTGGAGACTGTCCTTGAACTAGCTCTGTAGACCAGGTTAGCCTTGAACTCACGTAGATCTGCCTACCTCTGCCTCTTGAATGCTGGGATTAGAGGTGTGTGCCACCACTGTCCAGCAAGGATGAGCATTTCTATCTTGTACTCAGGCCTTTCATTTTTTTGAAAGAGATTTATTTTTGTTTTATGTGTATATGAGTTTTGCCTACATGTGTGTATGTGCGCCATGTGCATGCCTGGTGTCCACCTAGCCAGAAAAGAATGTTGGATTCCTCAAAACTTAAGCTAAGGAGATACTATGTGGACTCTGGGAACTGAACCAGGGTCCTCTGAAAGAATAGCAGGTGCTCTTAACCCTTGAGCCATCTCGCCAGACCCTTTGGTACTCAGTCTTACCTAACAACAAAAATCGTGCTTGGCACAGTATGACCCCACAGGTATTTTGCTAATTTACTTAATAATATTTATGGAATATGAACCACAGGCCAGACACTGCCCTTAGAGATCCAGTATCAATATAATACAGCTCCCTACCCTTATGTGTTTTCCCATGTAGGAAAAGACAGACAAGAATATATGTAGTATGTCAATGGTGACATCTTTGGAGAAAAAGGATACAGAAGAGAAGGTGAAGGAGTGGAATAAACTTCATTTTGAGAAAGAACTTTACTTTAGACAGGACCTAACTAGGGGGTGAATGCAGTATAGCAAAGCCATATACATTCCCAAGAAACTGTGCCTGCCATGGTCAAAGTGACCCACCAGGGTACCAAAACAACATCTATGTATATCTGCTTGCTTCAAATGTCCTTGTAGGCACCTGATTAACTATTGTTTTGACTGTTCTGAAATTCCCCTATGCCCCAACCAACAAATTCAAGAGTTGCATACTTTCACCCAATCTTAAAGTGCCAAAGCTTGGGCCACCTTCTTGCAGCTTTCCTTTTTAAGAACCTGTTATCCTGAGAGCTCGGGGCCATTCTCCCCTACCTGCTACTTCAGTGTGTTGGAGGTAGCACTTGTATGGGTCCTGGGAAGCTTGGCAGATAGTGGCTATTAAATGAATGGCTAACAAAGGGAGCAATGATTGAGTTCTTTGTTACTGTCATCAAAGAAACCAGGATGGCTGGGAACAGTCTACTGAAGTTGACTTAAACCATGAAGCATTAAAGGTAAGGTCTCTGTGCAAGCCCTGGTTTCTGTCATTGTTCTCAGTCCCAAATGTTGCCCCAACTTGCATTCTTCTCACAGAGCTCCTAACAGCTGGCCCAGAAGATGCCCAGTCACACACTGACTTGACATTCAATAGTTCTTTAGTTAGAAAATGCCCAAAGGACAGGGAGGAAAGGAAGGACAGAGACAAAGATAACTCCTGCCACCATGGCAGACATTGGTGTTTCTGTGAATTCTCATTGTATGAGACTCTAACTTTCAAGTTGTTTCAAGTCTATACATTTGGGGCTGGAGAGTTGGCTTGGAGGTTAAAAGCAGGAGCTGTTCTTCCAGATGACCCAGGTTCAGTTCCCAGCACCCACATGACGGCTAACAACTGTCGGTATCTCCTGTCCCAAGAACTCTGGCACCCTCACAAAGACATACTTGAACACAAAATAAAAATAAATATTTTTTTAAAAAGAAGACTATACATTTCATGCATAAAGCAGGACATAAATTTTTAGAGGCTCTTGAACAAATGCATGTCCTCAAATATATTGTTGAAGGAAACAGGCTACAGAGGTCTTCTTCTTCTCCTCCTTCTTCTTCCTTCACAAGAATGAAATGATTCATTATAGGCCAATGTTGGCTAGTGTTCAACTCACAATGAACGCTCTGTAGATGGAAGCAATCAAGACTTGAAAGAATCTGATACGTATCTGTTGGGCAGACAGCCCTTGTGAGCAGTCCTGAGGAAATTAATATCTTTTCAACTACAAAGAAGGAACAGTTTTTGCATAGGATTCCTTTCTCAAAAAGGCACAGAGAGCTCACAAGTGCATCCATGGAAGGGCTTACAAAGATTAGAACTTGCTGAAATGGTTTGTGTTGCCAACTTGATAGCATCTAAAGTCACTTGTGAGAAGTCTCTGGGCCAGAAATTCCCAATGTGTGGGTCACAACCCATTTGAATGAACCTTCCACAGGGGTCACCTAAGACCATTGGAAAACACAGATATTTACATCACAATTCATAACAGTAGCAAAATTATTGTTGTGAAGGAACAATGAAAATGATTTTTTGTTTGGGGCTCACCACAACATGTAGAATTGTATTAAAGGGTTGAGAACTACTGCTCTAGACATATCTGTGAGGAATTATGTTGAATGGGTTCACTAAGAAGGGACTGACTCATCATAAGGGGGGAGCTTGGGCTTGGGTCCTTAAGCAAATGGGAAGGAGCACATACTGAACACAGACATTCATGTTGGTTTCCTGACTGTAGACACAATATGAGGAACTTCTTCAAGCTCCCTCCAACTTAGCTTCCCGGCCATGAGGGCACATACTCCTGGACCATATGAACAAAGAAATCCATCCTTCTTTAAGATGCTTTTGTCAAGGTGTTTTACCACAGCAACAGAAAAAGTAACTAAGACATTTGCCTTGGGCTGGTATCTTAGCTCACTCCGTTGCTACTATAAAACACCATGGACTGGGTGCCTCTAACAATACAGACTTTCCCACAGTTATGGAGGCTGCAAAATAAAGACATCTTCAGACTTGATATTTGGTCGCCTCCTAGCTCATAGATGGTGTGTGTGTGTGTGTGTGTGTGTGTGTGTGTGTGTGTGTGTGGTGTATTATTCTCACATGTTGGAAAGGCTTCAGGAAGCCAGTAGGGTATATTTCATTCCACTGTTAAGAATTCTACATAACTTAATCACATTCCAAAGAACCAATCTACACATCATAATTTCAGGGTCAGGATTTCATTGTGGAAATGGAAAGTGGAGACAAACACTCAGTAGTAGACAAGAAAAGGTTAAAAATCATCTCCAATTATTTGGGTATTTTTATTAATACTACAATAAATTACCACAAAGTTATTGCCTTGGAAGAGTACAGCTTCCTCTTTTTAGTCCTGAGATCAGAGGTAGAGAAGGCATCCTGTGGGCTCTATTAGGGGCTTCTCCTTCTCAGTTCCTAGAGTTTGTCTCCATTCCTGGGCTTGTTATCGCTTATTCCCTCCTCAAAGGCAGAAGTGTAGAATTTTTGAATCTTTCTGATGCTCTGACCTCAGCTTCTGTTGCCTTATTTGCTCCCCTGGCTCCCTCTCTGTCTTCCAAGGATCTTTGCGATTACATTGGGGTCACTCAGATAATTCAGGATAATCTCACGATTTCAATATCATTAGTTTAATCACAACTCTGAATCTATTTTGCCATTTAACGTAACACATTTGCATGTTGTGGAGATTAGAACACCAGCATTTTTGAAAGGACATTATTCTGCCTACACTCCGGCTATGTTCGTGCATAATGAGAGGTGTATTGAAAATAATGAGAAATTTCCTTTAAGGGAAAGAGAAAATTGCCAATTCTGGAGGAGGCTGTGCAGGTGTTTACAGACCTAATCTCCTGTAATGCACTGGAATTCATCCATCTGAGCATGGTTGTCACTCACAACAGTCAGTCTGGAAGGTCATGGCTGTATTTTAATGTAGTGCTCTTCCTCAAACCGTTCAACTTCTGAACTTGCCTTCAGAGTGTTCATCAATGGAAGCAATTGCTCATTCTTTGAGGGAGGTTTATTATTTAGAAAAATACAAAATGTTGGATTAAGCTATGTAATACTCTCTGGGTCTATGGGGGTGGTGGATAAAGAAACCTATATGCCTTCAAATTGTCTAAGAAAGAGATCTCAGAGGAGAAATTCTGAAAGCATTTGAAGAGTGATCACCAAAACACTGTATCAGGTTGAGAAAATGAGTATTTTAAAGAATAATAGTGCTGTGATTGTACAAACTTTGCTTTATTAATCACTTTGTATTTCTATAAAGTAAAACATGGTTAACACTTCAAGAACATGTCTTTAAGCAAAAGTAAAGAGAATTCTTATATGGGAAGTGGTTTCTAATGAAATCACTGGGGAACTGCTTATTTCTTATTTCATTGGAAGCCATGTATTATAAACTAGCTCTTTAAAGTTCATCGTCTCTTCATAGTATATTGCCTGAGTAGAGCTTCATAAATAACCCCAAACTAGATCATTGGCTTCAAAAGTCCTTAATCACTGTATTTGACAGAACAATCTTTAATATTTTTTTCTTTATCTTATCAGTAATACAGTGTTTCAAGAACCCAAAATGAATTATGAGAAATTATCAGGTTGTTTTTAGAATTTTTCTCAGAGAAAGGCAGGGAGGATGGTTTGGAATAAAAGAGTTCTAACTTTCTACCAAGTGATTTGTCCTTTACAGACATCATTGAAATAACAAATGAACACATTCTGCCTATGAGTACACTTTGATTGGCAAGATCTCAGAATGGAACTAACTCAACACTCTGAATTTATTTCCTACAAATCAGAGATTTTAGCTGAGTCCTCCAATCGCCTTCCACAGCACAGTTTAAAAAATTTATTTACTTCCAAAAGCCACAGAGAAACCCTGTCTCGAAAAAAACCAAAAAAAAAATTTATTTACTGGGCAATTAAGTGACTTTAGTGTTGAATACCATCCCCCCACTTTCTCTCTCCCCCAACTTTTTCCCTCTTGCCTCTCTTTCCTCCCATATAATTATATCCCAGAGCTGCTCACTAAGCTTATATATACTTACTTACTTACTTAAGTGAATGAAACACTGGCTTAAAGGGTCCATTTTGTGCCTCTGTCCACTCGTAATTTTCCAGTTCTGTGCTGTAGGTGGCAGTCATGTCTGGAAGGAGAATGTAAATGTAGTCCACGGTTCCAGGCTGATCTGCCAAAGGAGGCCTTGGAGAATTCCAAGCCTGAACTTTCTTGGTCTTCCTGTTTGTCTGGTTTTCCCTTCCCAGCAAACATTCCAGGCTAGTTGATTTGGCCTCTTGCTTTGAGGATTTAAATGGCGAACCATGTTTGTGGTATAATTCTGGTTGAGAGAAGTGTCTTGCTTGCCACACACTCTACACAAGACACACATCTCAGGAAGCAAGTATGAGCTGTGTCCACAGTACAAAATAAATCCCCACTTCTAAAATTATACCGATGCATTTTCTGGTGTGTACAAAAATCTAATTATTGACAAAATGTGTTTGAAAACATTGTTTCAGGACAATGACTACTGCAGCCAAGCAGTCCCCTTGTACTCCTGAAAAGGTCTTGATTTTGCATGACCAGCACTGGTATTCCAGAGTCCATGGGTTTAGAGACTGGTACTAAAAAATGTAAGACTTCAAGCAGGATATTGTCACATGTGCCCAGACAATTCCCCATGATTTCTTCACTTCACAAACCAGAATATATTGGAAGGATTTTGTTCTTATAAAAACCATTTTATTCACCTTCAGGAGATCCCGTTCCATCCGCCCCCCCCCCAATGGCTGGCAAATGGTTTCATTTATCAAGGCAAAACAAGTCGGAGGTGGGTTTGCTAACCTCCTTCTGGACTTCACGTAGGTCTTTCTCTTCGATGGCTTTTTGCTTAGCTTTGTAAGTCATTACTTTCCTTAAAATTTCTGTCCCAGTGTAGAAAAGAGAATGGGAGTATTTGGAAAACACATGCCCCCTTAAATTTGGTGGAAGAAAAGCACAGAGGAAGTAGAAATAATTTAAACAAAAGGAGCTGGTGTATATTATGCAACTACTGGAAGTTCCAACCATAAGAATTTCAAAGTATTCTAAGACTAACGGAAGTCCTGCGTAGGCGCTATAAGAAAGTGCGCATGCGCAGGAAGGGCAAGGAACTTCAGTGCAGAGGGAGGCAGAGACTGCCTTAGAAACTGGTGGCAGGATAATAAACAATAAAATATATTATTGGTGGTTGCATTATTTTATCCTTGGGGCTAGCAGAGAAACACTAAATAAAATATTATACTCGCATGCTTGATCACATCAGGGGAAGGATTTAGATTCTCAATTATAATTAGGACAGCAGTGAGAGGGAGGGAGGAGAAGCGGGAGAGGTGGAGAGGACATGCACATACGGGCATTTCACTTATTTATAACCCGCCTATGTGCATCAGTGGAGCTGGAAATCAGCATTGGCCTGCTTCATTGTCGGGTTATTGTCAATAAATCCTACTCAAATGCCGCCCCTGGAGTCCTCCCTGTCACACACAGAGTCAGTCACTCCTTTTTTATTCCAGGCCGTTTTGTGGATAGCTCTTTTATACCAACTCATCATGCTTCATATTGTTTTCCAGTAAAATATAGACACATTGAAAAAAGTTAAAGCATGCACTGTTGAACCATGCACCCCTAAAACGGAATCCTAGGGAAAATGTGATGGGATCCTTTACAGAAAAGAGAGGATACTGATTAACTTTGAAAACACAAAATGTGTCCCTTTTTGGCCTTCTTCATCAGTGAAAGATGTAGAAAGTCAGATTCGCAGAGACAGATTCTAAACCTATACTTTTCTCTTCAATAAAGATTGCCACTTCCTCCCTTTAGAGAGATAGGAGGCCTGGTGTTCCTAGAAGTGGAAGGATGGAAGAGAAAGAATCCCCCTCCCGAGAAGGGTAAGTCATGTATTTGTCTTTCTGACCTGTGACTCCAAGGGTGTTAGTTCTCAAACGTGGGGACAAACAGCTAACTGAGGTGCCTATGAACAAATCAAAGCTGATGCCAGCTACCAGGCTACCCTAGCATCCTTCAGTCCCTACTTCTTGTTAGCATAGGGTCTCTCTTGCTAGCATACGCTGCTCTCTACCCTGAACTTTTCCAGGCCAGTGACTGGAGTGGGTTGCCCTTCCCCTAGTTGCTTTTCTCTATATAATCCAGCCATGTAGGCTACACTAGTTCTTTTTGGCCCTTTTACCTCATGGCCTCTTGGCCCCAGGCACTTTTCTTGGGTGCTCCTCTCTAGCTCTCCCTATCCCTGTCTTCATGACTTGGTTTAGTCTGCCAGCCATGTTCAGCCTGGGCTCTTCCTTCTGCCTCCCTTATATCTACAATAAAAAAAAATCTCCATACTTTATGAGTAGCCATGTCCTCCTCCTTTCATTTCATTTCTTTTATTCAAACGGCAAACAAAGGAAGCTGAGACCTACATGTCCAGTGTTGCTGTTTCATTTACTGAAGTCTCAGAGTGGGGGAAAGAATGTTAGATGGTTTGGGAGAAAATAGAAAGTAAAGCTGTTAAGTCTCAAACCTGCTACAAATGTCCGAGATGCCTATTTAACATATCAAAGCAGACCAGGCTGCCAGGTTCTCCCAGCATCCCTAAGTCCCTACCTAGTACAGAGTATGGCTGGCAAACCCCGCCCCCTACCCAGAACTCTCCATTCCAGGTTTCAAACCTGGGACAAACAGCTGAGCTACCTATTTGACACAAGTGTCATTTTAACTTGGTGTCATACCAAGAGGAGCATACCATAGAAAACAACTGGAGGGGAGTCTAGTTGGCAGGCACTGTAATTCCCATAATTCCCAGCATCATATATGTATGGTGGGAAACCATGGACCAGGCTGGGGAGATCATTTCAGGGAGCAGCAGAGGCCAGCTGTGGTGGTTTGAGTAGGAATGGGCCCCATAAGATCACATAAGGATGCACTGTGGAACCATGCACCCCTAAAACTGAGTCATAGGGAAAATGTGAAGGGATCCTTTACAGAAAAGAAAAGGTACTGAATAACTTTGAAAACACAAAACTTGCCCTTTTTTGGCCTTCTTTATCAGCGGAAGATGTAGGAAGTCAGATTCATGGAGACAGGAAAGATACTTCAACTGCTTGGTCTCTAGGGAGTGGCACTATTAGGAGGTGTGCCTTGTTGGAGAAGGTGTAGCCTTGTTGGAATAAGTGTACCACTAGGGCATGGCCTTCGGGCTTTCAAATACTCAAGCCAAGCCCAGTATGTCTTATGCTGCCTGTCAATCAAGTTAGAGAACTCTCCAGTTCTTCTCCAGCACCATGTCTGCCTGTGTGCTCCCATGCTTCCCACCATGACTATAATGGACTAAATCTCTGAAATGTAAGCCACCCCGATTAAATGTTCTCCTTTATAAGAGTTGCCACAGTCATGGCGTCACTTCACAGCAAAGAAACCCTAAGACAACAGCAGAACCTGAATAGAGCAAAATCTCTTCACCCAGTGCCACAACCACTAGAGACCCACAAACCATCTCAGCCATGAATATGCAGGGTGCAGATATGAAAGGCTGAACTGCCCAAAGAGAGTTTTGAACTTGGGAGCAGATTGGTGGGTTGTACTTTGACCCAGTCTTTTCTCTCCAGACACTGCTAGTTGACCTGGTAGCGAATGTTTGGCAGAAGATTTGCTATCAACAAATCAATAACAGAATATAATGAAGGGGCAGTTTATCTGAACATATAAGTGTAGTACATGAATCTATATACATACTATGCTTGCAACATGTGAACATCTAGACATGTAGAAATTGTAAAACTTACCTGTATATCCAGAGAGCTTAGTTGAACAGCTAAAATCTGGCTAACACCTTACAAATGTATTCAAAAGAAGTGGCTGGACTTAGTGATGCTAAAACCAAGAGGGGACACTCGGGCTGCCTTCCTCAATGGCTGGAAATGCATCCTTTCATAGCCAACTCACTGAACTGTCTAATACATTTTAGCATCTATCCTGGACATTTTAGCATCTATGAGTAAAGCCAAAAGAAATAAATCTGCACTATAAGCACCGGAAATGTATCAGTGCTTTCTGTGGACCAGATACGCGCACCCTACCTTCAAAGGCCTTATGTGCTCAATTGGAAGAGGAAATTAAAAGGGCTAGGTTAGGCACAGGACACACCAAGACCAAGTTCTCAGCACAAGGAGATCTGTTTGACAAAATGGAAAAAAGGGCAGGGAATAGGAAACAAAGATGGGCGAGAGAGGATGAGGAAGAAGGGGAAAGGATGTTTGCCCCTGGGGGACACAGGACTGCCTCTTGATAAAGAGGAGACGGGCATGGCCCTTAGCCAAATGACAATTCATAAGGGAAAAGGGGAACCCCATGTTAGGATAAAGTGTATAATTTTAATTGGACATGTTAATTAGGGAAGCCAAAGGGGACTTTTGATTGCTGTACTTCAATACTTTGATAGCCGGACCTTGGTAGTCAGCCTCAGGAGGAAGAAATGGCTAACTAAGGGAATAGACCTTGGCTAGCTTTAGGAATGTAATCTAATGGTTCGCAAGGCAGAGGGAATAGGAGAAGAGGAAGGTCTGGTAGAGCCACGTTTGCCATGCTTGGGCCTAGAAGAGCCCTTCAGGGATATGTAAATAAACAACTACCATTAAAAGCGGAAAGAGAATACTGCGATAAGAAAAGAAGATGGAGGGATGAACAAAGAACCCAGGCTGGATTAAAGGCGTGGCAGTTCGGCAGTTCCACAGTCAAGGGGAAAGGAGGGAGAACGGTGTTCCTGTTACCTCCAGAGGCTCTCTCGGTTGCTGTCACCTCCATCTGGACCATTAGCCCAGCAGCCCTAGTCAACGACTATACGAGCTTTCTCCTACAGCCTGGATTGAATAGTTCTGTTGACAATTCTGAGGCAGATCTGCTGCAAGCCCAGTGACAGAGCTGCTGGGAGATGAGGCTGCTGTGTGCTCTTCAGATGGGTGGGGTTGAGAGCAATTAAGGGACCCGGGCAGGTACCCAGACTGAGGAACCATATCTTGGCGTTGCTGTTCCTTCTAACACAGGACTAGGACTCCTCACAGAAGAAACCTGAAAAATCCAGAACATCGTTCTCCCTTTGGGGGTAAGAAATGTTTCTATTCTTAAAAGCTTTGCCTTACATAGATTGACAACGTCTCTCGAGTAATTACTAAATTTCCACACAGCTGAATTAGGGACCGGTAGAGACATCAAGGTTAAGCAAGAAGTTATGGCATTAGAAGCTGACTTTGTAATCATAAACCCGAGTCCACGGGTCTGGATTCTAATGTATGTCGCTGTGCTTCCTCTGGGTTCATCCGCAAAGATAGACATTCAAGTTAGCTACAGGCAAAATGTTAGTGAGTGTTGTGCCTTTTTCTCATGTACAATAACTTGTTGATGGTGGAGGCGGGGAGCATTTTCCTCCTGTGTACCCACGGAGATGTGCGAGGCCTCTGATCACCTCACTGACTGTCTTGAATTCTTTGTTGCTGTTACTGTCTGTTATCTCATGGCAGGACTCACGTCTGATTAGTAGCTGTATCCTCTAGGTCAAAGCTGGGGCTTTTGTAATCAGCAAAGGAATATCTATCCCCGCGGCTTCAGCGTCAGCGTGCCGAGAAGGTACAAACCCGCTGGGCTCTCCCTGTGTCGGATGCTCTCTAATTCACTGTTTACTGGAAAGTCAGAAAGTGTGGTCTCTGAAAGCCCCAGGGCTGAGGAAAGGGATGCGGTACACTGTGGTTCTCATATGCTTTCCATAGCTTGCAGGATTAGTGTCAGGGTTGGTACCACACTGCACCCCGGGGAGCTGCCATTTGTTCTGCCATGCTCATCTCAGGAAGGAAAACAATCAGAGCTGAAGGCATCCCCCCGTTTTTTATCCTCAAATAAAGAGAGAAGCTGTGCAATACGCACTGTGGGAAGGAGAGCATCGGTGTCAGAGATCCAGGGCTCTGGGCAAAGGCATTGGAAATGACTCTGATGTGGGTTTATTTTAATTACCAAGCTCTCAGGTTTGAAGAGACCTGTCCTTGCACTCGGGTTTAATTGGCTTGCTTTTCAGTACTATATGGCTGAGAAAGAGGAATAATCTTTGGGCAAGAAGTCATAAAGCTGGTATTTCTACTGAAATGGTTCATATAGCATAGCAGTTAAATGTACCCAAATGTCATTGCTAATCTGTCTCAGAGTCACAGCTACAACCTATTCATTCTTTGGAAGTCCAGAGATAAAAACCCACAAATGTGTCTTTAGAATGAAAATCCTTATAAATCCAGCATGACGGTCTTAGGTGTTACTATTTCTCCACTTACTTTCTGTTAAAGAAAGCAGTGGGGTTTCTTCCCTTCAGTGTTCTCTTTTATTATAAATTTCCCACATAGAAGGCCTTTTTTTCCACAGAACACTGTTACTGTTTCTTTATTTTTCAATTATATTAGCAAAATTTTAATTTTTTTTCCTGAATGTTGCACATGATTGGTCACTAGAGAAACACAAATTAAAAGTGCAGTAAAATACTACTCTATACCTTTTAAAGTTTAAAAAAAGGTACCAGCAACTGCTGAGGCAAATAGAAGCTAGATTTCTCTTCGATTACTGGTGGGAATATGTGTTGGTACAGCCAGCCCTCTGGAAACTAGTTTAATGTCTTCTGATCTAAAGACGCATTGAGCATATGGGCCAGCAATGGCAGATTCAAGCATTTATCTTAGTATTTCAATAGTGCAAAGAAGACTCAGGGATATTTATCATAGCTTTTGTTACTCAGTTTTACAGCTGAAAACAACACAAATTTCCTTGAGTTCAACAAAATGGTATTTTCATACCATGGACCACAAATCTACTACGTGAAAGAGGAAGAAACTTTTAGTGTTGTGCATGTGATATGGTATAGATTGATTACTGCTACTATTTAGATGGATTGAAGGACAACGTGCTGATTGGAAAAAATCTCAACAGATCAAGTGCTGTGTGGTTCCATTTAATATACTATGTTCCCGCAGAGAAAACGTACAGAAGAAGAACAAATTTGTGATTGCTGGCTGATGGGGTAGGACTAGCTAGGATCAGTGTGATCTCTGACGGGTAGACATGGGGAATGCTTTAGTCGCTATGAAACTGATCTGTGTTCTGATGTGGTTGTGATTACATGAATCTGTGCCTAAGAGCCTTCTGTTTCTGTTTCCATTTCTCTCTATCCCCCACTGTCACAGTGTGTGTGTGTGTGTGTGTCTGCCTCTCTGTCTGTCTGTCTGTCTCTGTCTCTCTCTATCACACACACAGTTAAGGTAAAACACACAAAAATACAATAATGTCTGTAGTCTAGATAATAATATTATAACTCTGTTAATATCCTGTTTTTGACATTATGTTAAGTCATAGAAAATGTCACCATCAGGAAAGCTGTATGCAGTGTTCAAAGGCTGCTATGCTTCTGAAATTTCCTTCATGTTTATAATCATTTAAGAATATACTTGTCTTCTGGGGCTCCACATATCAATTGTGACATTTAGCCATAAGCTTTGTGGATAAGCAGAAAGGGATCCAGGAAGGAGTCACTCTTCCTATCTTTTCATTCTACGCAGGATTTGAGGAAGATGAGAAAACCAGAGCATCCCTGGCAATCACTAATGAAGACTCATCACCCAGTAGGCTTGGGTTGAATCTTATCATTCATCTGTTCAAAAGCCTCAGGGCTCTCTGTTACCTACAAGAGGTAGTTGCCATCCTCCTTCTCTCATTGAAGATCTACAACATAGTCCAGACTTAACTTTTACTTTGTCATTCTCCATTTCTTGTGAAAATCTACACCACAACTAAAGTCATCTTTGAACATCAAAAAATGTCACACATTAGTGTCAACACATTTGATGGCTTCCTCTGGGGCCAGCCTGAAGAACGGAACCTTTGGCCCAGCCACTAATCCCCATCTCTTCCTCTGGCTGGCTCCTAAAACTGTTCTTTTCCTTTCTTGTCTGACCACAGAAGCCTTGTCCTCCTACCATATGGCCTTGAATTTGACACACTCTTTGTTGGGCCCTACTCCCTTCCAGTTCATATGCTACATTTACATCTCAGCTCCATTGCCGATTTTCAGAAAAAATAAAATCTTCCCTCATTTCAGTAGGGACATTTTCACAAACGTTCTAACTGAACCATTTTAATCTTTCCTGGAATGCAAATATTTTATTATAATCATATTTTTAGTGGTTTGATGAAATGCTGCCTTTCTTGAGAATATGGATCTCATATACATAATAAATATTAAGAAAACACACATATATTAAGAAAAGCTAGTATAGATTTATTACAGAAAAGTGAGAACTCCCAAGAGTAGTACGAGCTCCAAGGGAGGAATACCTACAAATTGTATGTTCTTTCACGTGTTTGAATCATCTAATACAATGCTTCAAACCCAGAAGAATTCAGAAATTATGTTTGATGTAACTGCATGAATAGAACAGGAATAATTGCTTTTCAGATATTGCTCCTGGGTTTTCAGCCCCAGGCTTCTACCCAGCTATTGATTTCTTGTACAGAGTCATAGCCATGTTCCATTCTTAAACACTTTATCCATTTTCATAGACCCCCCCCACAGGGATGGACATATTGTCTCCTTTCCAATAGCCATCTTCCCTGCCATCTTCAAACACAGTAGCACTCGGACATCTGCTCATTGACTGTGCTCAGTGTTACTCTCAGCACACCGCAGCTCTTCTCCCTTTTACCAGCCACAAACTCCTGGAAGGCAGGACACACTCATATCTCTTTTCATCATCTGCAATGGCTGCCACATATTTCAGGGGCTTAGTAATTCTCTTATTGATTACCACGACTAACACATATAGTGTATACTCAGTTGACATTTACAGAAACAAGGGACACATCATTATTGGTCTCCATTATTAGCCTCACCAATTCACAATGAGCAAACAGAATTAAATTAGTAAGAGTTAGCACAGCCCTGGTTCCTGAAGCAAATGTCTTCTGTCCTGACCATATTTTTTTATTATTTAATATGTTTATTTGCAGTGAGTGGAAAAATGACTGTAGAACTATCAAACTCAACTTGTTTTTTATGTCCCCTTTTTCCTTGCCCAGTAAATTCTAACAAAGGCCATTTGATTTTCACTGGAATTTTTGTTTTCCTCCTAGATTATTTGAAAAAAAAAAAAACTATTTCCTAGAGTGCAATATTAATCAGGGTGCAGCTAAGCTAACTTGAGAAAGGTAACTGGGTATCTAGGTGCATTAGTGATGGTGAAGAATCTCATCAATTGTTTTGTTTGTTTGTTTGTTTTTAATCAACTTCACATAAACACAGGCAATCTGGGAAGAGGCACCGCCAATGGAGAAAATTCTTCCAAAAGATTGACCTGTGAGCAATCCTGTAGGGGCATTTTCTTGATTAATAACTACTATGGAGGGCCTAGCCCACTGTGGGCAGTACAACCTTTCTCTGAGTAGGCGCTAAGGGTTGTATAAGAAAGCAGGCTGAGCAAGTCATGGGGGAGCAAGACAGTAAGCAGCACCCTTCCATGGCTTCTGCTGCAGCCCTGCCTCTAGGATCCTGCTTAAGTCTCTGCCACTGTTACCCTCAGTGATAGACAGTGATTGAGACCTGTAAGCCAAATAAATTATGTCCTCTCCAGATTTTGGATCAAGTAGCTTTCCCACCTAGCAACAGAAAACAAATCAAAATAGTGTATCACAAAAGTTGACCTAGATCTCTGAGGTCCAGTGAAGCAGTGTTGGGG
>NC_022034.1:31318039-31319799 GCF_000317375.1 Microtus ochrogaster | reverse complement strand
AGCACCTGGATAAAAGAAGGTTCCCAAGAGAGCAAAGATGCCATAGAGATAATTTTGTCAAGGACAGCACTAAAGAATGGGTACATGACCTTTGGGTCTTCTCCATCTGGAGATTAGCTTGTCCTTCCAATGTCAGTCTAAAAGCCACAGGATTCTAAAGACGAAATGAAGAGGGCTTGTTCAAGTTCTCTCTATGGGTTCACTTCTTGCTTCAGTGTGCCTTGTCACTGGAATTCAGCCTACAAATGCTCCCAGAACACAAGCTGTGTGTGGAAATGGGCTTGGGCCAGATATATCAGTCAGTAAAATGCTTGCTTTGAAACCACGAGGTCCTGAGTTTGATCTCCACATGTAAAAATCAGGGTTGAAAAGGGTGACATATTAGTTTATAATCCCAGTGGCTGGAGATTCCCAGTGGCAGAGACAGGGAGATTCCTTGAGCTTGCTGCTCAGTCAGCGTAGCTTGCCAGGCAAGTCCAGGGCAAAGAGAGAACGGTAAGTGATGCCTGAGAAACGACACCCAAGGTTGTCAGCAGACCTCTGCATTACATGCACACATGCATGTGTTTACACATATGTAAGAAGAATACACATGTGGACATGCTCCTGTTGACTACTTTTATTTTAAGCTGTCTACTATTGCTTGTATATTTGTGTCTTCCAAAACTCATGTAGATGCTAAATTGCTATGGCAAGAGTACAAAAGATCAAGAGCTTTTAAGAGGAGATTAAGCTACTGGCATGCTCCAGTCTCTGGTGCGATCAGAACCATTATCCAATGGGGTTTGACCCACCTCTGACTGTTGTCCTTGTTTTTGCTCTTTAATACTGAATTTCTCTGCCTCCAGCACAGAAATCCAATAATTCTACACATTATAAACTATCCACTCTTCAGCATTCTATCATAACCACAAATGTGGGCCATGAAATCATCTTTGAAATTCACATGGAATTAGGAATGTGATCAAATAAAATGAAACAAGGTTTAACTCACTTCTCACTCAGTCTGTGTTGTACATATTTACTTAGGTACTTTGTGTATTTATTTATTTACTCAAGTCATTGTAACTCCAAGACAAATTAAAATGATGACTGGAATCAAATCTCAGCTTGTGCTCATCAGTAAACAACATTTTGTGTTTTTCTTAGAATTTTAGGATATCTGTGAAACCAATAATATTTCTGCACAAGGAAAAATGAAGGTGAAACAAATAGAATCAAACTACGTTGAGTAGTAAGAAAAATGAGTAACAATAATAAAAATAGATTAAGCTGATATTTGTGTTTGTGTTAGCTGTGTATGGGTACATCTGTGTGAGAGGATCGAGAGAGAGACAGACAGACAGACAGACAGACAGACAGATAGACACATATACAGTAGCTTTCTTCATAATAAAACATTTTAAGAATTTTATTTTTATTCCTTCAGGGAAAAACCATATCCTTTCAGAGTTCATATGCAATGCATTTTCTACAAAGCTAAAAGAAAAGATTGCTAAGTAGCTTGTTTACTTAATCAAAGTCTATTAACATTCCAAAAAAGTTAAGTTGTGATGAAATCAGATTTATTTTTATACTTATTAATAATTCTCCTGCTGACACAAGATTAGTTGGCAGCATTCAAATCCATGAATTACTTTTTGCATTGTAAATGATTATTTTGGTATATTTAGAACAAAGAGGAACAGGCTGTCCTGATTTAGGAAAAATTAATGACATAAATGAATTTCAATTTTAGTTTTTTTTTGTTTTTTTTTTTT
>NC_022034.1:31304888-31317174 GCF_000317375.1 Microtus ochrogaster | reverse complement strand
AGAAGCATCAAGTATAATTTCCTAATGAAACACCTCCTTATTTTCTCTATATCCATTTATAATCTTTGATTCTGGTTCATGGTCATGGTTCAGTCAAAAAGCCAGTGTTCCACTATTTCTGTGTGTCTATACCTTCGTAGATATTCCAGTGGTCTCTAAATTTAGTAAGGGAACTTTTGGGAATTCCTGTGCCACTGAATGCTAGAGATTGGTGCAATTTAATTAACCTCTTTAAAAATATTGATTATCCAGCACGGGTTGGATTTCTTCCAGGAACTAGAGCATCAAAGGTATAAAAGAAATTGTGTTTGCAGTTAAAGATCTTGAGTTTAGTGAATTAAATGGAGATACATGAAGTTATTTTTAGGAGAGAGACTGTGAAGATGGAGCGTGAGCAGCGTACCATGGGAGCATAGGAGCCAGAGGAATCCTTCCCATTGTGGGACTTATAGAACGGTGGTAGGCACTAAGTTAGGTACAAGAACACTGCAGCTGGTCCTCCTGCACCCATCTGTCTCACAAATGTGTAACAGAGAATAACTGGGTGAGATTGATCCAGTCCCCACTTGGATGGAGTGCTATCCAACTAAAACTGTTAGTAGTAGTAGTATTAAGAAGCATTTGTCTGTCTATTTGCCACATCTAAGTCAATTAGTTCTCAATATTCCAATATTCTCCTAGCTACTTGTATTATCCAATCAGAGTAGATGTCTAGACTTTTATTCATTGGTTATGGGTAAAGGTTTCTTTTTTGGTTTTGTTTTTGTTTTTTTTTTTTTTGTGTGTGTTTCACTGGTCATGATTAAAGAAGTATGTGGCTCTGACTGATACTGGCAGAGATCTACCTTATGACCACGACCAGGTTCTGCATAGAATAAGCCAGAAGGCACAGAAGAGGGGAGAGATAAAAAGATCTTCAGCACTGATGTCATCATTAAGACATTTGACTGACTATGCTGAAGAGTTCTCTTTCTCGCTAATTATAAGATCCAATACATTTCTATACCATTAAAGATGGTTTTCATTGCACTTTCAATTACTATATGATTTGAAAACATCCTGAATCTGGAAAGAATTTTACAGTGAGATAGATATTAATAGCTAGAAGATGGAGGGAGAAATATATTTTAAATAATACAAAAGGCTTGATTAAAGGTATTTAAAAACTGCTGTGTGTGTTTGTGTGTGTGTGTGTGTGTATTGGTGTGTTGTGTAAGGTGTGTTCAAAGAAGGTTTTTTTATATGAAGCATCTGCAGTAGAAGACAGCCTACTCTTATATCTTATTTCTAATTAAAAAAGACTAGACAAAAAAAGACCTTGTTCCTAACTGAAGAAGGCAAAGAAAAGCAATACTCAGGGAAGAGTTGAGTGTTGTTTATCCAGTGACATGTACTGAATACCCAATGTCACATTTGCAGAGAACATCGCCAACGAATTTTTATCTCCATTATTAAAATAAAAATAGTTTTTATTGAAAACAAAGAAAAGATTTTTAAAATGGAATTCATAATAAAGCAGCCATTTCCTAAGGCCTATATCATTTATATATACTATGTATATGCCCATTGTTAGTACTGCTAGTGTATAACTAAAGGGTTTTCCATTTTAAAGCCACAATGATCACGTTAAAGGAAAGACGGGTGCTTATTTATTCTCTAGTTAGACCTTTCAACTTGCCTTTTTGAAATTTGATGATATTTGTTAAAAATCAACGCCAATGTAAATGGGAAATCTTATAACCATATTTTTATTAGATGTATATATTTATAAATGCAAATGTATGCATGATTTCTAACTTATTCTAACAAGTCACAATTCCTTTTTTGAAGGTGGCCTAAAATCTTACAAAGAACTTAGGATGTGAGCGCATCCAGACATATTTTAACCAAAAGAAATAGTATGTATTGTGTATGGAGCATTTTGGAAAGTATTTTTCATTCTGCACAGGGAATGGCAAGAAGGAAAATGTGAAAGTAGGAAATTCAATTTCCAGATGCATGAGCACCTGGATAAAAGAAGGTTCCCAAGAGAGCAAAGATGCCATAGAGATAATTTTGTCAAGGACAGCACTAAAGAATGGGTACATGACCTCGAGTGGGGTAACCCAGACCCAGAGAAACAAACATATGTTTTCATTTATAAGAGGATATTAGCTACAATCCACAGACCCAGGAAGATTAGGTAAAGGGGAGGGTTCCAGGGAGAAAGCATGAATTTCCCTGGGAAGGGGCAATAGAGTAGATTTTGCAGGTGGACTGGGGACAGGTGAGGATGAGAACAGGAGACATCAGGTGTGGGGGGAGATGGAGGAAGAAAGGGCAGTGAGAGACCATTGGAACTGGGGAGCACTTGAGAGATAGTGTGGAAACGTAGTGCAATAGAAGTTTTCTTGATTCTATGAGGATGACCCTAACAAGGACTTTTAGTAATGGAAGATAGAGTCTGAACTGGCTATTTACAGGCAGGTAAGGCTTCGATGCTGGAATTGGGTTACACTGGTTGAATTTTTGGCTGAAATGGTACTACTAAGATCCCTAAACAACCCAGGCTGATGCAAAAACAGAAGGTTGCTCTCTGAAAATTTACAATGGGCCCCATTGCCAAAAACAATATCCACATAGCTCATTGAATAATGTAGAGGCATCAAGCTGGTGCTCGCTTGAAAGCTTCACCCCTACATTCTAGTCTCTTTGGCAGGAGAAGGTACTCTGCAGGCTACAGAAAGTCAAACCTGGACACCAATCCAACCACAAAACCCTCTACCTATAATCTGTCCTGCCTACAAGATGTGCTGGGGCAGTAGTGGCATAGAACTTTGGGAATGGCCAATTGAGGACCATAACAAGAGAGGGAGCCAATGGCCCTGGATGGCCAGGAACAGGAGACTGGATAGTCCAGAAAACTAGAATAGAACCAAATATGACTGGAAAAAAAAATCAATGAAGGGATTCCTAATGATATTCTTCTGTACTTATAGATGAGTGCCTTGTCCAGTCATCATCAGACAGGCTTCCTCCTGCACCAAATGAGAGCAGATGCAGAGTTCCACGGCCAGACATTATGCAGAGTCTATAATTAGAGTTCTCCATCGGGTTCCTCTCCTTGGAGTTAAGGGAATCCTTCTGAAGAGTGATAAGAAAGACTTGGAGCCAGAGGAGTTGAAGACACTAGGGGAACATGCCCAACTGAATCAATGAAGCAGGGCTCACATGGGCTCACAAGACGGAAGAAGCAAGCACAGGGCCTGCATCGATCTGAGAAAGGTCCTCTCTGTGTGTTATGGCTGTTAGCTTGGTGTTTATGAGGGACTCCTACAATGAGAGGGGTGTATCTCTGGTTCTTTTGCCTACTCTTGAGACTTTATCCCTCCTGTTGGGTTGCTTTGTCCAACCATGATATGAGGACTTTTGCTTTGTCTTAGTGTGTCTTGTTTTGTGCTGCTTGGCTGTAATCTCTCAGGGATCTGCTCTCTTTTGAAGGGGAAATAGAAGAGGGAGTGGATCTGGGGAGAGAAAAGTAGTGGGGAAGCCAGAAGGAATGGAAGGAGTGAAAACTGTGGTTGGGAATGTATTGTATGACAGAAGAATTTATTTTCAACTAAAAAAATATATTCAAATTAATAAGCAAAATAGAAAATAAAACCTCACGTAGCATATATATTTCCAACAAATTAAACTCAAAGTGCACTATGTCTGGAGAGTTGCGGGGAGAGAAACCATCTTACCTGGACACTGGTCAGGGTCGTGTACTGGTAAGCCTTGACCACCAGGTAATTAGCTTCCAGGTCTATGAGTCCCAGGATCATGTACTTCCACCATCTTCGTCGTAAAATTGCCAAGAGGTTTTCTTCTCCTGTGGTAAAAAGTTAAAAAAAAAAATAGGGCTTAAGTTCTTGACACATTACATATTTAGAATTCTAACATGCTGTTGTATTATATACCCATATGTGCATTTTTATCAGAAATTTACCCAATATTTAGTGGCTTAATCTATCAAAGACTCACATACTTTACTTAGGAAATTGTCTTCATGGTCACTTTTGGGTCTTCAAATTAGTTTCTACACCAGGGTGAGACTGAGTAGGTCATTGCTAACTTTGGCATATTGACTGTGTGTGTGTGTGTGTGTGTGTGTGTGTGTGTGTGTGTGTGTGTGAAAGAATAGCTGTGCCATGAGAAAAGTGAAAGAAAAAATGTTCAAGAAAGGGTACATTGCACAAAAAACTCAGGACATTACAAATAATGCTGCTATGAACATAGTTGAGTGCATGTCCTTATGGTATGCTTGAGGATTCTTTGAATATACACCCAAAAGTGGTATTGCTGGGTCTTGAGGTAGGTTGTTTCCTAATTTTCTGAGAAATTGCGATACTAATTTCCAGAGTAAAAGTACCAGTTTGTACTCCCACCAGGAATGGAGGAGTGTTCCCTTTACCCCACATTCTTTCTAGCATAAGCTGTCATCAGTGTTTTTGCTCTTGGCCATTCTGACAGGTGAAGATAAAATTTCAGAGATGTTTTGATTTGCATCTCTCTAATGGCTAAGGATGTTGAGCATTTCCTTAAGTGTCTTTCGGCCATTTTAGATTCCTCTGCTGAGAGTTCTCTGTTGAATTCTGTACCCCACTTTTTATTAGATCATTTATTCTTTTGATGACCAATTTCTTGAGTTCTTTGTATATTTTGGAGATCAGCTCCTCTGTCTGAATTGGGGTTGGTGAAGATCTTTTCCCATTCTGTAGGCTGCCATTTTTCTTGTTGACCATGTCCTTTGCTTTACAGAAACTTTTCAGCTTTTGGAGGTCCCATTTATTAATTATTGCTCTCAGTGTCTGTGCTACTGGGGTTATATTTAGGAAATGGTCTCCTGTGCCAATGCATTCAAGTGTACTTACTTCCTACTTTCTCTTCTATGAGGTTCAGTGTGGCTGGCTTTATGTTGAGGTCTTTGATTCATTTGGACTTGAGTTTTGTGCATGGTGATAGATATGGATCTATTTTCTACATGTTGATATCCAGTTATGCCAGTACCATTTGCTGAATATGTTTTTTTTCCCATTTTGTATCTTTTGCTTCTTAATCAAAAATCAGGTGTTTGTAGGTGTGTTGATTGATATCCAGGTCTCCAATTAACTTCTATTGGTCCTCCTGTCTATTTTTATGCCAATACCAGACTGTTTTGAGTACTATATCTCTGTAGTAGAGTTTGAAGTCAGGGATTGTTATGTCTCCACAAGTTTCTTTATTGTACAGGATTGTTTGGGCTACCCTTTGTTTTTGTGCTTTTTTCATATGAAGTTGAGTATTGCCAGAATCTGGAAACAACCAAAATGCCCCTCAATCAAAGAATGGATGAAGAAAATGTGGTACATTTACACAATGGAGTACTACACAGCAGATAAGATAATAACATCTGAAATTTGCAGGCAAGTGAATGGATCTAGAAAACATCATATTGAGTTGGGTAACCTGTTGCGGGAGGTCCTTCCACTCCTCCAGCCTATAGCCGCTGAGATACCAGCCCATTGGGGCGTGGTCTCTCTCCCTTTAAAAAAGCGGCCACTTCCCTCTCCTCTCTCTCTTCACTTCCTGCTCCGCTGGCGACTAGACTCCCTTCCTGGTTGTGCAGAGGGCTGACGGTGATCTGTAAGTTTTTTCCCCTTTAAATAAATACCACCCTATTAATCATAATTCCAAACTGCTGTGGCATTGTTTGTGACTTACGCCTTCTGTAACCCAGACCCAGAAAGACAAATATTTTATATACTCACTTATAAGTGGCTTTTAGACATAAAGCGAAGAAAAACAAGCCTATAGTCCACAACCCTAGAGAACCTAGACAACAAAGGACCCTGAGAGAGACAATCATGGATCTAATCTACATGGAAAGTAGGAAAAGACACCATCTCCTGAGTAAATTGGAAATATGAGGATCATGGGAGAGGGCAGAAGGGGAAGGGGGAGTGTGAGAGAGGAGTGGAGAAAAATAGGTAGCTCAATAAAAACAATAAAAAAGAAAAAAGAAAAGGGGGAAATTGTAATCAGAATATGTTGTATAATAAAAGTCTATTTTCAATAAAAGAGAACTTTATTAAAAACACAAAACTCAGACCATCCAAAATTTCAAGACTGTGTTAGAACAGACCAAAAGAAAAGCATCTCATTAGAAGCAGTTTGTATGTGTAGTAAGACTTTAAGATGGCATCCAAAAGATTCTTTTGCTTGAATGTCCATGTCTAATCTAGATCTGTGTGAAGGATGTGTAGAGAGAAAGCTTCAGATTGGAAAAACTCACCACCTGACCCTTCTCTCAGTGCTGCCAACAATTTCATCACCTTGTCTGACATTCTTAGAACCTGGACAGACTTTAGATATCTTCAATCTTATTGTCATATGTATTTCAAGCTGAAATAAATATTATTTCTGAAAATGACCCAATGATAATTACATACAAATATTTGTGGCCAGCTTGTGAAGTCTTCACAGACAACATTGAATATATAGACATTCTGATTGAATAGTGATGTATATATATGACTCAGTATTGTTTGATAAATTATTCCAATACATAGATATTTAAAACAAAGTATGTTTATTGTGTTCTAGTTTCAAAGAATCTGGGTGCAGCTTAACTAAATGATTATGATTCAAGACTTTGTTCCCCCACCCACACAACCCCCAGCAACCAGGTAGTAGCAACCTCTCTCACCAAATATCCCCCACCCCAGCCTCTGAACACAAGCACAACGGGCCCCAATTGTACCTGGACCAACAGGTTAGTGTCTGAGATTCCAGCTGGAGAGCCCTGCTCTTTAAACCCTAACTCCCATTCCTCCCACAACCATGGCAACACCAGGGACCAGGTAGCAGCACTCTCTCTTGCCAACTATCCTCCACCTCTCCACCAAGGACCACAGACCCCACTGGCTCCAACTGTACCTGGAGAAACAGCACCAATGACAACTGAGGCCACAGGCCCCAAATACATCAGGAGGAAGAGTGACCACCTGAACTACAGGCCCCACCCATACTGATTGGAGGAAAAGATGGGTAGATGGCCATGTAAGAATGCATTCAACAACATAAAGAACAATATGGTGCCACCAGTAACTAGTGGTCCTACATCAGTAAGACCTGAACAGTCCAACATAGAAAGAAAGCAGAAGAAAATGACCTTAAAAACAACTTTATGGAGACAATGAAGGCTCTTAAAGAAGAAATGAAAAATTCCCGTAACGAAACAGAGGAAAGATTTAAGAGTTCAGGAAGTTCCAGGCAGACTGCCAGCCAGGGACTCAGTCTCATCTGAAGGATTGATGAAGAGGGGGCCTTTGGCTGTTGGAAGCTCTTTAACCGTTACCAGAGGAGACTGAATGTGGAACCAGCCCAAGAGAGGAAAGTGTGTCATATCCAACAAAGCTGAAAGGAGTTGGAGATCTGAAGAGCACTTTGACATGGGACATGGAAATACAGTTTGAATTTGTCCTGCTGGCTTTTGGTCTTGCTTTGATTCAGTATTTCTTTACTATGCTCCCTTCCCTTCATTTTGGAATAGTAATGTATATCCTGTGCCACTGTGTGTTGGGAGCATGTAATTTGTTTAGTATTTTTATGGGGGTTACAGTAAAGAAATTGCCTTGAGTCTCAGAAGAGACATTGAACTTTGAAACAGTCTTAGATTATGGGGACTTTTGAAGTTGAACTAAATGCACTTGGCATTATGATAGAACTGCAAACCTAGAGGGGCTGAGGATGAAGTGTGGTGGTTTTAATGAGACGGACATGCCAGCTGATGAGCTATGAGGGAAGGATTAGGGGATGTGGTTTTGTTAGGGGAGATGAGTTACTAGTTATGGGCTTTGAGGTTTCAAAAATCCATACCAGGCCCTGTGTTTCTCTTTCTTTCTGCTGTTGCAAGTGGGTTAGGATGTAAAGCTCTCGGGTGCTACTTCAGCACCATGCTGCCTACATGATGCCACACTCCCTGTCATGACAATAATGGACGAAACCTCTGTTAGAGTTATTCTTGGCTGTCAGCTTGACTATGTCTGCAATTAACTAAAACCTGAATGGGCGAGCATAACTATGAGGCATTTTTCATTATTAAATCATTTGAAGTGGAGAGAACTAATCTGGATTTTTGAGGTGGGAAAATAAACATTTAGTCCAGTTCTTTTGAGGTAGGAAGGTCCATCTTAAATATGGACCAAACCTTCTGCCTCCAGCCTATATAAAGGAATGAAGGAAACTTGCTCTCCTTACCAGCTTGCTCTCACCCTCCCTGCCAAGTGCAACTATAAAGTCATGGGTCACTGTCACTGGCATTAAAGCCTACTTCTTTGGGATTCCAGGATTTACTGAAGACCTGCTAAGATATCCAGCCTTATGGACTGAAAAACTACTGGACTCTTGGATCTCCCATTCAAAGGCAGCCAGTGTTAGATTAGCTAAACCACAGACTATAAGCCATTCTAATAAAAAAATCTAAAACTAAAAGCAATCCTCCAATCAATACTTTCTTTTATAAGAGTCGCCTTGGTCATGGTGTCTCTTCAGAGCAATAGAAACCCCAAATAAGTACTGTTCCCTAGTGTCCCAAAAAAGTACCAGTATACACCTCTTTTTTTAAAAAAATATTTTTATCAAGCTATATATTTTCTCCGCTCCCTCTCCTTTCTCTCCCCCCTTCTACCCTCTCCCCTACCCTTCTACCTTCTCCCATGATCCCCATGCTCCCAATTTACTCAGGAGATCTTGTCTTTTCCTACTTCCCATGTACGATTAGATCCATGTATGTCTCTCTTAGGATCCTCTTTGTTTTCTGGGTTCTCTGGGATTGTGAATTATAAGATGTTTTATCTTTATGTCTAAAAGCCACTTATGAGTGAGTAGATATAATATTTGTCTTTCTGGGTTGGGTTACCTCACTTAATATGATGTTTTCTACATTTATCCATTTGCCTGCAAATTTCAAGATGTCATTATTTTTTTCTGCTGTGTAGTACTCCATTGTGTAAATATATATATCATGTTTTCCTTATCCATTATTTGGTCAGGGGCATTTAGGTTGTTTCCTGGTTCTGGCTATGACAAACAATGCTGCTATGAACATAGGTGAGCACATGCCCTTGTGGTATGCTTGAGAAATTTTTGGGTATATACCCAAAAGTGGTATTGCTGGGTCTTGATGAAGGTTGCTTCCTAATTTTCTGAGGAATCATCATACTGATATCCAAATGGGCTGTACCAGCTTGCAATTCCACCAGCAATGCAGGAGTATTCCCTTTATCCCACATCCTCTCCAACAGAAATTATCATCAGTGATTTTGACCTTGGCCATTCTTACAGGTGTAGGATGGAATCTCGGTTGTTTTGATTTGCATTTCTCTGATGGCTAAGGATGTTGAGCATTTCCTTTAAGTGTCTTTCAGCCATTTTAGATTCATGTGTTGAGAGCTCTTTGTTTAGGTCTATACCCCATTTTTCATTGGATTATTTGTTCTTTTGATGACCAATTTCTTGAGTTCTTTGTATATTTTGGAAATCATTCCTCTGTCCAATGTGGGGTTGGTTAAGATCTTTTCCCATTCTGTAGGCTGCCATTTTGTCCTGCTTACTGTGTCCTTTGCTTTACAGAAGCTTCTCAGTTTCATATGATATGATAGTTTACATAAGTAACACCAAAAATTGTACCAAGGAATTTCTACAACTCAAAAACACCTTAAGTAATGTAGCCAGATGCAAGATTATCTCAAAAAAAATCAGTATCCTTCCTTTACACAGATGATAAATGGGCTGAGAAAGAAATCAGAGAAATATCACCCTTCATAATAGCCATAAATAACATAAAATATCTTGGAGTAACTTTAACCAAACAAGTGGAAAACCTGTATGACAAGAACTTTAAATCCTTGAAAAAAGAAATTGAAGAAGACACCAGAAAACGGAAAGATTTCCCATGCTCTTGGGTAGATCCAATTAACATAGTTAAATAGCAATCTTACCAAAAGCAATCTACAGATTCAATATAATACCCAACAAAATTCTTCACAGATCTCTAAAGAACAATACTAAACTTCATATGAAAAGGCAACAAAGAAACAAACAGGATAGCCAAAACAATCCTGTGCAATAAAAGAACTTCTGGAGGCATCACAATACCTGATTTCAAACTCTACTACAGAGTTACAGTACTGAAAACAGCCTGGTATTGGCATAAAACCAGACAGGAAGACCAATGGAACTGATTCAAAGACCTGGATATCAATCCACATATCTATGAACACTTAATTTTTGACAAAGAAGCAAAAAATATAAAAGGAAATAAAGCATATTTAACAACTGGTGCTGGAATAACTGGATATCAACATGTAGAAGAATGAAAATAGACCCAATAGATCCATATCCATCATCATGCACAAAACTCAAGTCGAAATGGATCAAAGATCTCAATATAAAACCAACCACACTGAAACTCATAGAAGAGAAAGTGATAAGTACACTTGAATGCATTGGCACAGGAGACCACTTCCTAAATATAACTTCAGCAGCACAGACACTGAGAGAAATATTTAAAAAATGGGACCTCCTGAAACATCATACACTTCTCACAGAACTGCTGCCACTCTTACTTCTGTTCCTTGGATTTGGACTCTGTGATGTGCTCTGTGAGTAAACGTGCTTCTGCCACTTGCATTGCTTATCTGTTTCTTACCTTTATTACTCATTAAGTTATTCACAATCAGAACAAACTGGCATTGTCTTGGTCTTTAACTCCAGGATCCAAAAGTCCATGACAAGTAGTCAGTAAATAATATATAAATAAAGTTTATATTTAGTCATCTCAGAAAGGTGAAATAACACTGAAATTGAGTTAGTTAAAATACATCCACTACATTCTGGCTCCTACCACGGAGAGAGCTTTCTAGTTGAAACTATGACATTGACAAAGCTAATTTGTTGAGTATTTGACACATAATACATGGGATAGAGGCCATAAAATTGTTAATGGTGTATTTAACCTCAAAGCAGCCATTCTAAAGTCACAGGTCATTGTCCCTGCTATTTTACATGATGAAGGATTGCCAAATCAGAGTCTAAAAGCCACATCTCAACACACATTGCTGGAATATTAGGTTATAGTGATGTGACTTGGCTCACTAACCAAGAACATATGCAAAATCATCATTATATAGGCTCAGACAAAGGATAGGTTGCCTTGCTGGTCTGCTGATAACAACTTCAAGGAAATACACACCATGGAATGTTTCCACGGTGTTTCATTTGATGACTCTGTAAACACTCAACAGACATGATTAGCAGAATTATTCAGGATGGATACTACTTCTTATCCAGGAAGGAGACTATTTTGCTTAAAAAGGAGTACCTGACTCACACTGCAGTACAGTAGATAATTAAAGCTTTAAAGTAATGACAATATATTTTTGGAATCCCTGTGCTAAAGGTCCCTCTGAATCTCAAGAAAGAGAGAAATCCATGGGAATATCACCCATCAATGTGAATGCTTTGAAATCACCTCTGGATTTTAAAGGGTAATAAAACCTATGAACAATGAATAGAATCTTTGGGATTGCAGTTTGGTATTTAAATATAGTCTGTTTTCTAATGTTTCACTATCTGTATGGTTGGATACAAATAAAAACACTGGATAAGAAAGTATTAATGTACTCTCCATCTTGATTTAACAAATGTTAACATTTTGTGATGTTAGCTTCAGGTCTTTTTTGAGAAATTATTATAGAAGAAATTGAAGTCCACCTTCTACCCCTGCCAGATTCTATTTCTGAACAGTGATTGTATGGGACTTTCCTGAACACTGCCAAGATTCTGGATATTTTAAGAAGGTTCCCCACACCAAATTTTAAAACTAATGCCGGATGGGAGGGTAGTCTTCAAAACACTACAGCTTTCTAATTGTTTGATTGGTTTAAATTTAGGAAGTTAGCTGAAGAGGAGAGAGTGTCAAGGCTGTGCTTGTAAGCCTTTTCAGTAGTAGCTTGTCTTCCAACAGAACGAAATATTATCCACCCCTATGCAAAATCTTGAATGCATACGAGATGCATCCCCATATAACAAGGTCCTATAAACCCCCAGACTTGGATTAAAAGTACACATTCACACACACACACACACACACACACACACACACACACACACACACACACACCTCCATGGGCTTTTGAAATCTTGACAGATTAAAGCAACAATTAATAATTGCATCAATTTCCAACTTGGTGAACCACGTGTTTTTATTGGGGTTACTTAC
>NC_022034.1:31294751-31304788 GCF_000317375.1 Microtus ochrogaster | reverse complement strand
ACACACACACACACACACACACACACACACACACACACACACACACACCTCCTTGTGAAACAATAAAAGTGTTTCTTTGTAGAAAAGGTGTCAGAATTCTGTGGTTATCCCTCAAGTTGCTGTCATCGTGAAGACACCACTTCCAGTCTGAACTTTGCTCACTAGCTAACATCTTTAATGCTAGGTCTGCCGGGGAAAAGTGGGTGGTAGATGCTTTGATTTGAAATTATGGAGAGCAATCATAATGAAACTCTATATTAATATAAATCTCTCGATTTTCCCGGCGCGAGCCTGCTGAGAGGAAAATGTATTTGTCCTCTTTAATGACAAGACTATTTCCCTTTACTTCATCCCATTTCGTGCAAAGTGCCCCGATTTGCCTTCTGGAACTATCCTGTAATTGACTCCGATGCCTCACGACATTAGGCAGATGAATCTGTCAGTTTTGTGAATTTAGTTTTGAACAAAGAGCTATGTAGCAGCTAATGACACACGATGTAAGGGGAAGAGGCCAAAGCAGGCTTGCCTCTGGATGCCTGCCACTTGCTGAGGAGATTCAAAAGACAACATGACAGAAGGTGCCAGCCTGAGCTCTTGAGGGCTGACCTTGAGCTCTGACACGAGAGCAGCTGTCATGGTGGACACATAAGTTAGCCCTAACATGGGAAATTAAAAGGCTAAAGTATCAGTGGGCCAGATGCCTAGGAAATCAGGAAGCTGGCTGGCATGCTCTCAGTACCCAGCCTCTTATCTCCGATCTCACATGCCAAGTAGATACCCACCAAGGCTACTTTTGTTAACTGTCATTTGTTTTCCACTGACTACGACTGTCAGGTAGTCTGCCAGCAGCACCACACTTTCTTGCTTCTATTTGCCTGACACTTTAAAGTCTAGGTTAAAAGCTTGGAGTCAGAGACCTCTGTGAAAACACTGGCTGCCACTTACCAGGCAGAGTCACCTTGAAACATGGTGCTCATTTATAAAACGAAGCAAATACCACTTACTTGAAAATGTTTCCGAAAGGATTAAGTGGGAAACGCACATAGAGCCAGCTTTGAGTTAATACTGGGGAGGTGATAGCTTTGTTATTAACAGTGCCGTGAGGAAAATATTTTCAGATCAGAAAATTGGATTTAGAAGAAGTTGGGTATTTTTTTCCAAGGTCTGTTCTGATATTTTTTTTATTATAAAGTATTTACTACTCTAGAAATGGTACATTGTCTACATGGAAAATTTAATAAAACAAGTCAGAAGTGTTTCATATTATTTTTTCCTGAAATTAACTTCAGATAAAAGAAAAGGCATTTTTTGAGCAATGTAATAATAGAGTATCCTCTCTCTCTCTTTCCCTCTCTCTCTCTGTCTCTGTCTCTCTGTCTCTGTCTCTCTCTCTGTCTCTCTGTCTCTCTCTCTGTCTCTCTGTCTCTGTCTCTCTCTCTCTTGTGTGTATTTCCAACTGAAAATATTGAAGAGTGTATTTATAGAACTCAATTTTCCCCATTATATCAACCTATTGTCAGTAAATATCATAGCATCCAGATTAATATCTTCAAATACAGTTTTCACTAAAAGAAACAATGACCTTTGGAGAAATGGCTGAATATAGACATGGGTGAGGAAATGTAATACATGAGCCGAGTCTAGAATATCTTGTCACACAGAGGAAAAGGGAGCATTCTAAATCTAGAGTTTTATCAAAAGGATTCTGGGGCCAACTGGAAGAAGCTTTCCAGTGGAAAAAACCAGATTGGCAAAAATGCATGAAATTTGATAAATTCATGAGTTTTGATGAATTAAAAAAACACCAGAAACGACTGCAACCTCCACCTGAGAGATACAGAAAGCACCAACAAAAATAAGACCTGGTTGTTATTGGGAAAAGTTGGTTAAATCAAGTCAGGATTCTGCAAATTGGGAGACAGAGTAAAACAATCAAATTCTATCCCCTCTTTTCTCCAGAATTATGTGTGAGCTCCACCAAGGAGTAACTAAACAGCGGGTGAGAAATTGTGTTATAATTTGTTTTTAAAAAATGGTGCAAAGAGAAGTCATGCCATACAACAGGGCTCATATGACTGGTTTATTGGAAGAGAAAGGAGAAGGGACAAAAAAGGGGCAGAGAAAAGGGTACAGAAGGGGGCAGAGAGGGGGAGCAGAGAGAGAGGGGTCGGGGACAAGGGTGGTGGAAGAGAGAGAGACAGAGATAAAGAGACTGGGAGTAGGCAAGGCCCACCTTTTATAAGGGAATGGCCACAGGGGATGCTCTTACTGGCTGCAATTGAGGCTGTATCCTGTCAGGACCCCAAGGGTGGGCCGAACAAATGCCTGAATAATAACAGATTGTCTTTATGATAATATCCTACCTTACTCATAACAAATGAGTAAAAAGTAAGATGGGTAGAATGTCATAGTTTGGTATTTCCTTTATGAGAAAGTGGGGATAAGCCTTGGCCTTAGCAGTTGAGAGAAACAACCAGACTCTGTGTCTCTTGTTTTTTGACAAGAACAAAACACCACCTACATCCTGCTGTACACGTCTTTAAATTTGAACAACTATCTGCACTCAGGCACCACTTCAGGAGACAGGGTTAGAGAAACATGTTAAAGCACACAAAGAAGATCCAATCGGCAAAATCCAGACATTTCCTAGCCTTTCTACTTTATGTTTGCACATTAACTGAAAGCATGTTAGAAATTTAGGGTACTGCTGGGTGGTGGTGACACACACCCTTAATCCCAGCACGTGGGTGGCAGAAGAAGGTGGATCTCTGTAAGTTTGAGGCCAGCCTGGTCTACAGAGTGAGTTCCAGGACAGCCAGGGCTACAAAAAGAAACCCTGCCTCAAAAAGACATAGATGATAGGTAGATAGGTAGATAGATAGATAGATGATAGATAATAGAGATAGATAGATGATAGATAGATAGATGATAGATAATAGAGATAGATAGATAGATAGATAGATAGATAGATAGATAGATGATAGATAATAGAGATAGACAGATGATAGATAATAGATAGATAGATAGATGATAGATAGATAGATAGATAGATGATAGATGATAGAGATAGACAGATGATAGATAATAGAGATAGATAGATGATTGATAGATAGATAGATAGATAGATAGATAGATAGGTAGATAGGTAGGTAGATGATAGATAGATAGATAATAGAGATAGATAGATAGATAGATAGATAGATAGATAGATAGATAGATAGAGATAGAGAGAGATAGATAGAGATAGATAGATAGATAGATAGATAGATAGATAGATAGATAGATAGATAGATAGATGGATGGATAGGTAGATAGGTAGGTAGATAATAGATAGATAGATAGATAGATAGATAGGTAGATAATAGATAGATAGATAGATAGATAGATAGATAGATAAAACAAAATGGAATGCAGAGTCCCATTTCCACCCAAACTAATTGATTGAAATATGTGTCTTTCTCAAATCAGCATGGGGATCTGTTTATAAGACTATGTGAAAGGAACTGAAGAGCTGGGCAGTGGTGACGAACACCTTTAATTCCAGCACTTGGGAGGCAGAGGCAGGCGGATCTCTATAAGTTCCAGATCAGCCTGATCTACAAGAGCTAGCTCCAGGACAGGCTCCATAGCTACAGAGAAACCCTGTCTCAAAAAAACCTAAATAAATAAAAAAAGAAAAGAAATTGATCATATTGGGCAAAAGTTTTTCTGCAAAAGCACTGCATTAAAATAAAAGAGATAGGTAGAAAGAATCTAAGGAAAATATCAACCACCTGAAATATGTGGTCATTGTTTGCATCCTAACACAAATAACTTAAAATATATATATTTGTGAGACAACAGAAAGTTTGAACTCTCACAGGCTGTTTGGAAACTGGTGGTTTTTCAGTGTGACTGTGGCATTATTGTACTGTTGTTCTTACGTGAGCATCTTTTAGAAAGACACACTGAAACAGTTACAGATGCAGTGCATGCAGCCTGAAACTGCACTCAAAAGTTTTGTGCTGAGAGTAAGTATAAGGTTAGCTTAGTCATCGGTTGAATTTGTTACAGTTGAAATATTGCTGATGATGTTCTATAGAATATTCTCTCTCCCTTTCAACTATTGTAAATTTTTATAATAAGCAAGTTGCAGAAGAAAGAAGAGCCTGCCATTCCCAAGAGAAGTTTCTGCCAACAGCAGAGAACTGGACGGAACATGAATACCAACAGTGACTTTGCTTTGGTTTTTGTAGACCTCACTCCTCCTTATTGTGGCCTTGAATTATGGGAGGCACTACACATTTCTAACAGCTAGAAAATGCAGAGCTGTCCATGCCCTTGTTTTAGTCTTGGAGGTCAGGAGGAAAATTTGACAACTCCTCTGGCACAGGTCTTGACAAGCTCTTAACAGCTAAGAACCTCGTGTTCCTTTCCTACCCCCTGATTTTGTGGTGGTGCCGTGCCCTTGTGCTGATGGGAAGTAGTGTCTTGTCCTTGCTGCCTGCTTTACAGTGTCTGTCTACAGTGGACCGCAGAAGCCCTTGTAGGGAATTCTTTGTGCCGTGCAGTTTCTATAGTAGCTACCAGAGATCCAGCATCCTGCCCTCCCAGTGGCTGCCTCTGCTATCTTAAAGCAGGATACTGGAAAGATAGAAGCAGCTGAACAAGGTGGCATCTAGCTTGGTGAGAAGAGATTCATGGTTCAAAATGTGACTGTCTATAATGAAAGAGGAAAGGATAGCAAGGAATAAGCTTGTAGCCCAAGAAAAGCCTCCTACAGCAAACACGTTGTTTATCTGTCACAGGGAACAGCACAATGATGTTATAAGCCCTAATCATACACACAGACATTTAACAATGATGAAATATTTTGGAAGTGAGAACAAAAAGAAGTAAGACATTTTAAACTTTTATAATATTAGGGATTCCATTGTCTATGAAATTACATAAATATTTCCATATTTTGTGATTATATCATAATTTTGTCACGTTCTCCTCCAGCTTAGTCTAGACTGCTCCTTACACTTCAGGACTTTTGAAAGTATCTATTTCTGGGCTCCATCTCAGACAGGTCTGGGCTGGGACTCAAGAATCTGTAGTATTTTTGAAAGCCTCTTAGAGATTATGATGCTACTTGTATTTGATTACATTTTGGCAGTCTGGTTTTAGCTAATAAACAATCTGGACATGTTTCTCTCTCAGACATTTCCTCTGGAGTGTGCTAATTGCTGCCTGGTTACTCGAAGCTACTAACAAGGTAACTTTTGGTATAGGAATCTGTGTGGTCCCTGTTCTAAGGTTGTCAGAGTCTTCAAGGTATGTGACTGAGGCTATTTACAAAGGCATGATGGGAATCTTTTCTTCAATCCCTGAATTTTTGGAGAAATTTCCTCCAAACTTGGATCATAGATGTTTTTCAAAAAGTCTTATAGTCCTTATGTATTGGTCTATTGATTTGGAGACCTACTTATACCCTTTCTTATACTGTAAAAATGTTTTGGTGTATGACTTCTGTGATGAATAGTAGTGAAATTAGTGAAGAAACAACAACAATAACAAACTCTGATTTATGATCCCTTCCTGTTGCACACTTATAGAAAAACATTATTATTGTTTACTTAACAAATATTTACTAACTCTATTACAAACAAGTTGTCAGATATAAACCACATAGGCAAACCTCATTGAAGCCAAAATCTCTATTTCTGTTAGCTTCTACTATATTTTTACATATAGCAATTGAGGGGTATTTTATCCTCCCCAATCTGTTCATTTATTTATTATTTATCACTGTGGCACAGATTCTGCATGTGTGTGTTGTCAGGATTCTGCATGTGTGTACTGTCAATGTCTACCTATTGAAACTTGATAATGAGCCATGCTACATTTCAGAGAAGAGCATGCCTTTTGAAAGGTCCCTTTTACATTATGAGGATGTTTTTAATTCTAAAATAAAGCCCAGCAAATAAAATCACTTACAATCCATACTAATTGCCATTCTTAAAAGCATGAGATTCTTTTCTCAGGTATGTATCCATTGATAACACAAAAATATCTAGAAATTGAAAGATGAGTATCTTTGGAGGTTAATTGTACCTGATATGTTACAGATTGCTGGTAAATTAGCAATATCCAAGGACTGCTAATAGCTCACCTGTACAGTTCCTAGACTCAGGTTTAGTGTGGACAAGTACTGGTATGAGATGCACTTTTGGGAATCTAAATAGACTCAAATGTGTCCTCTTATCCATCAGCTTTTAAAATGATGATACATTTGTCCATGTATTTCTTTGTACATAAAAATAGATTGGGAGCTTACACGCCTTTAGATTCCCAATTAGTAGTGAGGACATGAAGAAAGGGAGTCTCACAGACTAAATTTGGGATTCTTAATATGCAGAAGGGAGACAGTTCACATTATTCTCCACAGTACTTCCGCCATCCTTTTGTGGTCTCTTCACTTCTCTCTTGCGTCTAATTCAAAGACCCAGCTTGAAGTTTATACTCAAACACCCACACTTATCACACCCAGGCTGTTTTTAGATATGACTTCAATGAAAAGAATAGGTTGGGTTTTGTTTTTGTTTGTTTGTTTGAAGAGTATGGCTGGAAAGTTATAGGCATTCATCTAGCTGAGAAATGACACCTAGCTGTGACATTGCAAACTCCTTAGTAATACACTTGACCTGGATATATTTAGTGACATCCTGACATCCACAGGGCTTCATTCCTCTTGCCTGGTGTACACGCCTACAAACACATTTGATAGACCCTTCATTCTTCTTGCTTATGGTGACTTAACCATGGTCTGGTGCAACGAGTCTAAATCCCTCCCCAAAACACCTTCTACCTCAAAATCAAGATTGGACCATCTACCCAGTCTGTGGCTCTGCCATCTGTACCATGCCATCTGCCCTTGAATCTCTAACTTAAGCAGAGAAAAATTATAGACTTCCCTTTTGATGGATCCATGATGCCTTATGTGGCTGGCATTGGCAAGTAAACTGATAGATAAATAATATATTGAGAAGGTTACATCTCCAGGAAAGGAAATTACTAAAATGACCCTGTAGCATTCATTAGAGTTTAAATTAAGGCTTGTGGGGATGTCATTGCTATATTTTTAAACCTGAGGTCAGAGGAGAAAGAAACAGAAGGGCATAGTGTCAGCCAGGGGTGATTCAAGGGTTGAGTGTCGATGAGGAATGATATTTTTCAACATTATTGTTTTCTCTATGATAACAAATACATCATATAAAAGCTATCATTTGTGTGTTAAGGGTACATTTCAGTGACATTAAGTATATTTGCACTGCTGTTCAAGCATCACCACCATTGAGCTCCAGAACTTTTCATCATTTTATCCTAAAGCTTAGCACCTATTGAACAACAGCCCGTTCTACCACCTTCAGCCACAGGACTCAATGAATCTGACTATTCTAGGCACCTAACCTGAGTGGAAGCAAACATTATCTGTTCTCTTGTATCTGACTCATTTAATTTTTCATGTTTCCAGGTTCATTATGCTGTTCGTGATGAATCAGAATTCCATTCATTTTTAAAGGTGATATTCCACTCTATGCATGTGCTACATTTTGGTTATATATTCACCCACTGATAGACACTTGGGCTGTTTCCACCTTTGGGTATTATGAATAATCCTACTTATTCAATTGTCTCTTTGAAAGCCTATTTTCACTGTCTTATAAGGTATACATAAGAATAAAAATTGAGGAGATAGTGGGTGGAGATATGGCATGACTGTTGAGATTGCTTGTTATCTTTCCAGAAGCCCTGAGTCAGTTTCTAACACCACATTTGATATCTTACAAGTGTCTCTAATTCCAACTCCAGGGAACTCTGCACATACATGGCACACACACATACACACACACACACACACACACACACACACACACACACACTAAATAGTCGTGTAAAGAATGGAGCTAATGAGAGATCTTTTCCCAGTTGGCTTGGCTCTTCTTTGGCTTCTCATTGGCTTTTTCAAATGGCCAGAGCACTGGATAGTACATGAAAAGTCTATCTGAGTCACTTCGGAATCTGACTCAAAGCCACCGTTTTTGAAAAAGTTAGGTATGGGAGCAGATCTTACCCAGTCTTATGTTAGTACTTTATCAGAAACCTGAAGACCTGCTCTTTGGGGGATAAACTGAGTTCTGCAATATGCCCACTGTGAGTATTAGATGTGGTGCATCACTATAAGTGCTGCTGCTTTGCATTCTGAGTTTTTGGATTCTTCAATTAAAGCGGTACCTGGAATAAATATCTTCCTGACAGTTAATACATGCCATCAATTTTTATGATGTGAGCTTGCCTCTAAATAAATCATCATTGAATATTCTGACAACTCAGTTCAGGCATTTATTTCCTGAATAGCCTTGCTCTTTAGACTTAGATTAATGTAAAAGTTCTCTGTTAATTTCCCTCCAAACTCTAGTGGGAAGCAGACAAAGCATCACACTCCTACAGAAAAAGAGCTATGGTATGAAAGATCCTTGACGCTTGCCCTCACCTGTCAAATGAACTTCACTCTTAAGTGACAACCAAATTCCTTTGCTGGGGGAGTGATGGCTCACTTCCTTTCTTCACATTCAGAAGTGGCTGTATTCACGTGATTAAGGAAATGAAACACTGCCTCTGTCCATGGTAGCTGCCAAATATATTTAGATATGAGCAGCTGAAATTTCACAGTCATCAGATAGAAACATGCCTACTAGGGTAAACAGGTCACTCTGCGCTAACAGAAGTATTAGCTGCATCACACAGTTGTTTGTGCTAGGGACACAACTCAGGATGACTCACCTCTCTCAGTCTGTAATGTCTCCATTTCAGTCATTTCCCCTTATAGGAGAAGCTTATTAGCAGGCCTCCTATTGTGACAGGAATTCACAGGAAAAAACTCATGACTTGTACCTTTATGGCTCACCATTGTCTTGTGTCTGTTGCCTAGCAACAAGACCGCCTTATCTTACAGGCATTTTTTTTTCATGTGTACCTTAAACCACTTCTTAGGCTTTGTTTTATTTTTAAAAACTTTCAGAAATTCTTTTTCCCATGTTCACTTATATTTTTCTCTCTCTTTAGATCCAGGAAGGAAATGAATATGACTTTCAGCTCCTTTGTGCTTCATCTGTCTACCTCAGTGCCTCGCAGAGTCCTGCCAAACAAAGAAACCCTCAGATAGCAGAACATGTCCGACAGCAAAGAACACTGTGGTTGCCAGCTTCTTTCTGCGATATAGGAGCTCGTACCATAAAGCCCACTTTGCTCATATTAAGGATATGCATGACTGAACCAGGAGTCAGACTAAAATTTTTACCCCTTCCTTATATGGAGGAGAAGGTTTCTAGAGAAAGGGCTCAAGCCATGTAGTTTTGATGAAAGATACAGAAGCAATGCCTGATGCTTATCATGCTTTTTAAGAGATCAGAAATGAAAGGCTAAAGCTTACTTATAAAATGGGCCAAGTGTGTCTTTGATTCTCTACGCTCCGGCTCCCCTCTCTGTTTTTGTCATTCCCCCATCCCCCAGTTTGCTGCCCTTTTTGTCTCCTTGTAATTGCTTGACTGTTTTGGACCTGATTTCCTCCGACAAGAAACCATGAAGAGGAGAGAGGTGCTAAGTGCAGTCAAAGGCCCGATGCAAACCGAGAGAATAAATGCAGTAAGTTCTAGACTGTCCTCTGAGGGAGGGGCTGACAAAGCCCTGGCCTTGCCTCCACTTTCACCTCCAGTGTTAGTTAGCTGGGTCCACTGCACATTCAAAACCCTGTTAATGATCCAGAGGTTGCAAGCACACACAGTGCATCCAACAGTCAGTCCAGAGACTCGGTTAATCCACACACATCAAATACGTTTCTACGTGTGTATAAGATTGTGCAGGTCTTTTTGAAAAATCCCTTAGCAATAGTCTTGAAATTCTGCTCATTTGATCTCAACCCCACATTATTTCCCTTCCTTTTACTGACAAACTTGGCTTTTCTCTACAAATAAAGCAAAGTAGACTTTTTGTTGTTGTTACTTTTATTTGTG
>NC_022034.1:31291032-31294651 GCF_000317375.1 Microtus ochrogaster | reverse complement strand
TTTGTTTTTTTGTTTTTTTTTTTTTTTTTTTGAGTCAGGGTTTCTCTGTGTAATAGTCCTGGCTGTCCTGAAACTTGCTTTGTAGACCAGGTTAGCATCAAACTCACTAAGATCTGCCTGCCTCTGCCTCCAAGGGTGGGATTATAGGCATGTGCTGCCACCACCATCCAGTGCAGACTTTATTTTAAATTATGTCCCTTCTTTTAAGACTTGCCTACTCTTCCTTCTCTAATCGGAACAGAGATGTGGTCCTTCAGCATCTCAGAGGCAGCATTCAGCGACCTTCGTCACTTTCCATTCCTGCTGTAACCATCTGCAATCTTCTGCATATTCCCTGCTATAGCCACTAAGAGTTGCTGGTGGCATCTGCAATGGAGACACCCTGAGTAATAATGGCAAATCTCCAGCTCATGCCAAGTAGAATTCCCCACTTCACTTCTGAGTGATTATAAAAGTACTCAGCTTCAGTGAGTACTCAACCTACTGTATGACAATAACAATATATACCAGGTGAAACATTTGCTTTGTCTTATGTATTACTTTTTGTAATAACCACATCAACCCCCGCCAAAACAAAAGACTAACATAGGAGACCTTTTTGAAATAATTTTATATCATAAGCTTATTAATATTTCTGCAATGTGATATGCTCAGACTCACAAATACTTTCCCCCAATGGGAACTTTCATATCCTGAAATTATAAGGTCTTGGTGGGTAGAAGAGTCATGTCATATAATTTTTGTCCCTTCCTATGGTACCAAATACAGTATCATACACATCAGAGCAAGTGAGGCAATCAAGAAAGAATGAATGGATAAATCAAGCATCTTGCAGGATAGGTTGTAGCAAACTTGAAAAGAACGCTTTGATTTTGAAAAAAAAGTGAAAAATACAGGGCTAGTTGGCTGTGTCAGTGCTTCCCCAGCAGAGCCTTGGTCATTTAAATTTTTCCAAAGTCATTTTAAAGAGCAAAGTGAAATTTCAAAACTTCTATGTGAAGTTCAAGTCTTCACTTTCCTTCACTTCCAGTATTTTCTTCCACTCTCATAAGCTATGAGAAGATGATGTGGGAGTGATTTCTTATTAATAAAAAAACTGCCTTGACCCATTTGATAGGCCAACCCTTAGGTAGGAGGAAAAAACAAAACAAAATGCTTGGAGAAAGAAGCTGAGTCAGGGAGTTGCCATGATTCTCCCACTCCAGGCAGACGCAGGTTAAGATCATTCCTGGTAAGCCAGCTCGTGGGCTACACAGATTATTAGAAATGGGCTAGTCCAGGTGCAAGAGTTAGCCGAGAAAAGGCTAGATATAATGGGCCAGGTGGTGTTTAGAAAAATACAGTTTTCGGTGTAATTATTTCAGATCATAAGCTAGAGCTAGCCGTGTGGGCGGCCGGGTGCCGGGAAAGTAGCCCGCCACTCATATCACTACAAGAAGAAACTTTCGAATTGGCTCTCAAGCCATTTTTGTCTTATACATATTTACACACGAATATGTTTATGTATGCCTCTCCACATATAGTGTGTTTTGGTGAGGGTTTTATGAAGTTTATAGTGTTGCTACCATGCTCTAGATATACATCACTTTGTAATTTGGGTCCTTTCCACTCACCATTGTTTGTGAGTTATCTATGTTATATGCAAATAAATTTGGCTCATTTTAAAACATATGCAGCACGGCATGATACATTTTTGTTATCTATTCTTCCCATCCCCAAATGCACAGGTTATTTCCATTCTTCTATCATAAACAATACCACAATAAATATGTCTTGCGGCTTGCGTAAAACTTGCCAGTATACAAACTTATTGGCTTATAGAGTATTTACATTTTTCATATTCGTAGCTACAACCAAACAACTCCCTAAAGTGCCTGTACAAATTTACAGTTTACCAGTGGCAGAGAAATTCCCTTCTCTCCGTTCTTGCAAGCACACATTAAACACATTCTCTAAAGAGGGTAGTCTATTATCCGTTTTGTGTTTGATGACTAAGGCAATCAAATCCAACAATCCTAAAATAAATGCTAGTATGCTGCTAATAATTAGAATACACTGTCACTGTTGATTCTGGTTCTCTGATATTAATATTGAAGAGTGGATTCTAATTAAGAGTTACAGAAAAGACTTCGAGTTGAGAAGCAATCACTTTAGCAGGACAGGAATGGATTGTTATGCATTGCTGAGTTTAAAACAGTGCCCAGATACATCCCAACTTGCTTTAACTTGTTCCAGCAGGTTTATAATAAGTGTGATAGAATATTCTGCTTTTAAGCCATCTTTTTCAATATTTTTGGTTTTAACTTTTTATAGACAAAATCTAGGTTAGATATGCATTGCTTCCTAATGAGAATGGTGTTCAAATATTAGGAGGTTTCCCCAAATTCATTTGTATATATAACTCTAAGAAAATGAGATACACTGTTGTCCTAAATGATTTGGAACAAGGACACTAAGAGAATGTCCTAACTCTATGATGATTTCAACATGAAGCCTTTCACAATTGGAATCAACATTTAAGTTGGTTGTAATTTTGAAAGAAAACTGCTGAGGGGTAAGAAGTTGGGTTTGATGAAATTCAGAGAGCCTGGCTTAGGGAACACCTATGTAGCAAATATAAGCGATTGATAGCTTTTTATGGTAGTTCACAACCATAACCCAGCACCCAAGAGTCAGAGGCTGAAGAGTGGAGAGTTTAAGTTCAGCCTGGGCTACATGGTGAAACCAGGAATCCACAAGAATGACCCCAGCAAGAGTGGATAGGGTGCCTGAACGGCCCTTCACTTGTAATCAGATTGATAACCTTAATGGCCATCACAGAAACTTAATCTAGTAATTGATGGAAGCAGATGCAGAGATCCACAGCTAGCACAGGGCCGAGCTCCTAGAGTCCTGTCAAAGAGAGGGAGGAGTGATAATATGAGCAAAGAGGTCAAGACCATGATGGAGATACCCACAGAAACAGCTGAGCTAAGCTAGTGGGAGCTCACTGACTTTGGACTGAGAGCAGGGGAACCTGCATAGGCCCAAGCTAGGCCATCTGAATATGGGTGACAGTTGTGTGGCTTAGGTAGTCTGTGGGGCCACTGGCTGTGGGGCCAGGATTTATCCCTAATACCTGAACTGGCTTTTTAGAGCTCATTTCTTTGGAGGGATACCTTGCTCAGCCTAGTTATGGAGGGAGGTCCTGTCTTAAAGTGATGTGTCAGACTTTGTTGACGCCCCATGGGAAACCTTACACTCTCTGAGGAGTAGATGGGAGGGGGTTGGGTGGAAGGTTGGAGGAGTGGGGGGTGAGGAGGGAGAGGAACTAGGATTAGAATGTAAACTGAGGAAAGATTGTTCTAAAACAAAAAAAGAAAAATAAAACAAACAACAACAATAACAAAAGGCAAAGGCTTGGAGCTAACCCAGTGGGTAAGGGTGCTTCAAGGCTGATGACCTAAGTTTGATTTCCAGAACCCACATGGTGAATGGAAAGAAGCAACTTCCACAAGTTATTCTCTGACTTCTGCTTGATCATCATGGCATATCACACACACACACACACACACACACACACACACACACACACACACACACACACGTGTGTGTGTGTGTGCGTGCAAATAAATGTAAT
>NC_022034.1:31273240-31290932 GCF_000317375.1 Microtus ochrogaster | reverse complement strand
CACACACACACACACACACACACACACACACACACACACACACACGCGCAAATAAATGTAATCTAGAACAAAAATAAAAACCAAGGCCAGGGACACAGCTCAGGGATGTTCCTGGCTTCCATCATCAGCACTGAAAAGTAAAGATAATCTTTTTAAGCCAGTGTGGCTAGGCCTGTTCATTTTGAAGTTTTCATTATTCTGTCCAAGTTCAAGATTCAGAAAGGAGGAAACATTTATTTAGCCTGAATCATATTCTTGGTCAGGGCTCCTTGAGTAAACTCACACCAAGAGGTACACACAGGAAAAGAATACATTGTCCTAGGGAAAAAAGAAGGCTGAACTACAAGTGAATGAGTGGAAGAAACAAAATGTGGCTTGAAGCACTGATATCTACTGTCTACTACCTGCCAGGAATGTCCAATACAGGCCTGGCTTCTGTGCTCCAATGGACTGACAGAATGATGTCAAATTTGGATGATTTCGAACAAACTTTAATGTCTGCCAGAAAAGCCAACTGCCCCTTTAAATATCCAGGACAGTGATTTATAAACAAGTGGACTGATTTCTTCCTATTTTTAAATTATTAAATGAATGTATAATACATTATATATGATAGATATTATATATTCTGTTTATGGGTGCTTTGCCTGCATGTGTCTGTGCCACATGAACGCAGTGCCCACATGAGCCAGAAGAGGGCAGTCAGATGCCCTGGGCCTGGAGTCCCACAATGTTGACAGATACCATGTTGATGCTAGGAACGGCACCAGTGTCCTCTAGGAGTGGTCATGGAACTGCCAAGTCATTTCTCCAGCCCTGTGAGCTGATTTCTTTCAACTGAACTCAATTATCCCTTGCCCTACAGAAGCGTTTTCTTTTTCTAACGTTTTCCAGTTTAACTAACTATAGAACGTCTCAGGCCTTAGAACCACTTTTAGCTTGTCTGTACTTCCTTGCCAGGTTTGATCCTGTTCCTTCTATGCTTTCATCCCTAACCATACAAATCTCAGCCATATTATATAAATTCTGGTTAAGTTTTTCGGTGATACCCACCTACATTCTCAAGTTCGTCTTCTAGTGGGTGCCCCTAGATCTTATTCTAAACCACTGGATTCAACTCTATATACTTGAGCCAATTTACTTGTTCTGAAAACACTGTCTAGAAGGCTTGGCCTAGGGTAGACTTCTTTGAATTACAAGAAAGAGACTTCTTTAAGAATGGATTTGCCTTGTGGGAGGTGGGAGAAAAAGATGAAGGCAGAAGGGTCCCAAGGCATGATCTTGGCCAGAAAACCACATCAGCTGTTATTCATATTTCACTCTTCCCTTTGAATTTCATTTCTGTTTGGGGGTTACTTTGTTTTCATTAAAGAAAATTAGAATTAGGTTTGGTCACTTGTCACCACAAAGTGCCTGTTGGTACATACACCAGACAAGATCTTCCTTTCCATAACTCAGGTAAAAAATAAATAAAAATTAAAATTAAAAAATGAACAAACAAACAGCCCAAAAAGTGTCTCTCAAAGAATTAGAAACTAGCAGACATATGTACCACTATGTCTCCCGAAGGCAGAATATCTGATCTTGGATGCCATTCAAAGTTGGGTATATTTAAGACTTGGACTGGAGAAAATAAACGTGGTGCAAGGTGTGACCGTGTACACCTATAGTCCCAGTAAGTGGGCAGCAGAGGCAGAAAGACAGAGAATTCAAGGTGAGTCTGGACTGTATAGTACAGCACAGAAAAGAAAATGGGTGCTACGAAGAGCTTGAAGATATCAGTTACATCACTCATCCCGTACAGTTAAAGAAGTAATTATCAAACAGCCTTCCTTTGGGTTTACAGACTATTGCAGAGAATACCTGATGACTTTCACAACAGTTCCACTTATTCTCTGTTCTGTGTATCAACCAATACAAAGCAATCAAGGTGCTGTGAAGTTGAATGTATAAAAAACAAGGAAATAGAAACAAATCCTGGAAGGTCAAGGTCAGTTGGGATGTTCTGGGCAAAGAAACTTAAGGAGATTCGAGCTGTTGACAGAGACCCCGCTCTCTCTAAAGCCTTCCTATACATTGTCTTATGGAACCTCTTTCCTTTCCTATAGAAGCTCCTCATGCCCCCAAGTTCCCCCCCAAAAGAACTTTAAAGTTGACAGCCCCTCTTTTCAAGATGACGATCCTTGAATAAACCTGAATCCTTTGTACCAGCTCTCACCCCCTAATATTGGCTTTTGAGTGCTTAGCAGCCCCAGACATTATTCCAGTAATAGTTAGCTCTAAATTTAATTATAAGGAACGATAATCACCCAGAGAGGCAATAACTAAACTGCCAACTTTTCCTAGCCCATCAAGCTCCTCCAGGCAGAGGAGCTCCTGCAAATGGGCACACATTTGCATAATTAAACTCCCTTTGTTCTTCCTCTTGCTTCAGCTAAGCATTTTGGGGAACCACCTTCACTGTCTCTGCAGACCACTAAGGTAATGCGTGATGGTTTTCCCACCATCACTGTCTCTGCAGACCACCAAGGTGATGCGTGATGGTTTTCCCTCCATCGCCATCTCTCAAGACCACTAAAGCATAGGTGACAGTTTTTATTTGAAACAGCATCGGTGCAGATCAAACCTGGTGAAGGTAGAATCAGAAATGGACTCTCTTTCTTTTGGTCAAGTAGATTGTCTTGGAAGGAGTAAGAGAGAGGAGTCTTGGGAAATAAACATTGAGTAGTTAAGATATTATTTGTGAAAAAGTGGACAAGACATTGCTAGATTCCCGCTGCCCTTCAGACACACAGATCCTCAGAGACTTAAAGTGACTGTGCTACCATAATGGGCAGGAGTCAGCATTCTAAAACTACTACAAAACATGTGAAATATTATTTTTTTAAAAGTGGGAAAAATAGTTTTAGGTTCTAAGAGTCGACAGACTTAGTTTTTTTACATTTTAGACATTCACACATTGCCCAACTATAGAGAACAACTTCACTGCATCTTTTAAAATATTTAGCTTTGGAGGAGGGAGTGTATTTGTTTTGGTTTTGAAGTAGGGTTTTGGTAGATAGTTTAGGTTGGTCTGGAACTTGATATCTTCCTGCATTGGCCTTCTGAATGCTGGGGTTGCGGGCATGGACCACCACAGGCAGGAACATTTGCTTTAAAAGATACCTTGAGAAAGACAATGTAAAAATGTCTGTAATGAAATATGAAGTGTACACAAAGCAGGTGTGAACACCATAAATACAACATCAAAATATTATCAGAGGTGTTTGTGGTTTGATGGCAGCACAAGGGGTAATTTTATATTTAATTGCATGCATTTTCTGACTTTTTTCTAATAGGCATGGATTGTTTTTTTATTAGATGGCTCTTTTGGGTATATTTAAAAAGCTGTATGCTCCAAGCCAAAAAAAAAAGGGGGGGGGTACTTTAAAATAATTTTTTCCTCACAGAAATTTGAGGAATTTCTCTTCACATTTTAAAAGATTTACAAAGAAACCTGAGAATGATTTAACTCATAATACCAAGTAAATGTCTTGGTCAAAGGAAATTGCAGAGTTATTTGTCATGATTTTATGAGCATTGTCACACTCTATGGTTGGTTCTCATTTCATTAGCATTTTATCTGAATTAGACAGATAAAAATGATTTTCCAGGGTTACCTTTGACTGGAAAACAAAGAACCGGAGATCTCACGACAGCTGAGGGCACTGACAGGGCATTGGGGGGCAGGAACGAGTTCAGAAGCGAAAGCCAGTTCTACATGGAGGGAATGGATGGAGGGAACCATCGTATCAGAGGGTGGAGTGTATGACGTGTGTGGGGGGGATTGGGAGAGAGATCAAATGTTTCCTTTTATGTGTCTAGTTTCTTTTTCTAAGGAACACATTGTCCCCCTGCAGCAGCCCCATGTTCCCTCCTAGGGAAGAGCCATAGCCCCAATCCTCAAAAGGAAGGGGTTGCTTTATTTTATGTATTAAATCAGATCAGATCATATAATATTATAGTATAGTATATTGTGTATTATTTTAAACTTTGTCTAAATGGTATATAATATAATCAGTGTGGCTGAGACTGGTCTTGAATTTATAATCCTTCAGCTGCAGTATCCTGAGTTCTAGGACAAGAGATGTCAGCCTGGCTCTGTTATCTGTCTGTATTTCTCTCTTTGATTCTTTCTTTCCTTTTTTGACACAAGTTCTTATGTACCCCCAGATTCTCCTGAAATTCACTATATAGTTGAGAATAACTTTGAACTTCTGATCCTGCTGCCTTCCCTTTCTAAGTTGTAATTTAAGAAACACCACAAAGAGAAGGCACGCCATGCAACAAGGCTCACACAGGAGTTTTATTGGAAGAGGAGAGAGAAGGGGGCAGAGAGGTGGGCAGAGACCAGTCCCTGGGGACAAGAGTGGTGGAAGAAGAAGAGAGATGGGGAAAGAAAAAAAAGAGAGGGAGAGAGAGAAAAAAGAGAAAGAGGAAAAGAGGGAGAGAAAGAGACGGGAGGCAGTCAGGCCCGCCTTTTAAAGGGGAAGGTAGTGAATCTGCACAGAAGGAGCTCTTAGTGGCTGCAGCTGAGCATGCAACCTATCAGGACCCCAAGGTCAGCCCAGTAGAGATGTCTGAATACTATAACTATTGGGATTACCACATCAGTTTTATGGGTGTTGGACCCAGGGCTTTATATATGAAAGGCAAACACTCTACCAGCTAGGCATGTATGTGCACACAAGTGAGCAAACCTGTGTGTGCGCACGTGCATGAAGAAAATATTGGATGTCTTAACTTTATCACCACATATCATCTCATATTATTATGAGACAGAGTCCTTCACTGAACTTGGAACTCACCGAATGGTCAGACTGGCCCTGTTGTGCCCAGCTGTTTACATGAGTGCTACGGATCCAAACTCAGGTTCTTATCCTAGATCAGCAAGCATCTAACCCACTAAGTATTGCCCCAATCATAGATAAAACATCTAAAGAGTAACAGTATTGTTCCTAACAATAAGAAATAGTTTAGCATTCATCATCACCAGGAGAAGTGTCAGAGTCTTGAATGAATATATACATATACATATATATACATACATACATACATACATACATACATATATATATATATATATATATATATGCTCATTTTAGTAGATAGCATGCAACGGTTTTCCCAAAGGGTAATACTAACCTATATTCTCACCAGCAGAGCATCAAAATGAGAGGGTTAGCTAGAGCCACCATACTTTGGAAAACTTCTCTGTTTTGGTTGAATTGTGGCAATCCCTGTGACTACAGCAATTTGTGTTCCAGAACTAAAGTTACTTGTTCTGTAGGTTCTTAGTTTTCTTGCCCTGTTGACCTCAAGTAAAGGAAAGATGACTACCCATCACTTAAAGTTTTTTAATTGGCTACTCCCTGATTAACTTAGCAACAGACAGCCATGAGCCAGAAAAGGAAACTTGTCAATCTCCCTCTCAAACCGTTTCTCTGAAACCTGTAAGAAAAGAGTCCCAATCCACATGAGCCTGAGCTTTCCTCAGGGACCCTGCTGTGCTGTTGTTTGGCTGTGGTATTGACAACTCTTCTAATAGATATATTATAGAAAAGAACATTCTGTCTCCATGTCCTCTTGAACCCCAAAGATGAAACCTTTTACCTGTCACCCACATCCTCAACAGTGTATAATCCCCCCCTTTTTTCTTTTTCAGTCTCTCTCACTCCTCTCCCCTTCCACCGGCCCCATTTTTCCATGTTGACTCAGCTAGCTCCAACCTGACAGTGATCCTCCCTCAATTTCCCAAGAGCTGGTATTACAAGCATATGCCACTACATCTGGCAACACATATTTCTGTTATTTATATTTTGGTCATCTGTCAAAGATCTAGTTATTTTACACGTGGAAATCTATATGGATGTACATTTCTATGGATGGATATATGTGTGCAATCCATTTATTGTTGTGGTAGTGAGATCTGAACCCAGGGCTGAAAACACACTTGGCAAGCACCTACCCAGCTCTTTAAAAGAAATTCTTTGTAATTCTTTGTAATCGTAAGGGTTATGCAGCTTTAAAAATTCCTACAAAGGAAACTATGTGGACAGAATGTTTTATAGAGCTAAGTACCCAACATGACTTTGCTTCGTAGGGACATGTAAATATAAACACAGAGAGCATAGGCTCCAGTCTTAATTTAATTAACATTACTCTTGCTGTAATATAACACCAGGACTACAGCAATGTGGGGAGGAAGGGGTTTAGTTTATCTGTACTTCCAGGTAACCATTGGTCGTCCAGGAAAGCCAAGACAAGAAGTCAAGGCAGGAACCTGGAGGCACGAACTGAGGCAGAAGTCATGGAGGAGCTCTGCCAAGGACTTGCTCTTGCTCAACCTGCTTTCTTATAGAACTCAGGACCACCAACCTAAGGCTATTTTCACCCACAGTGGGATAGGCCCTCGACATCTATCTCTAGTTAAGAAAATGACCCATAGACTTTCCTGCCTACAGCCTGATCATATGGAGGTATCTTTTAAATTAAGGTTCCCTACTCTGAGATGACTTTGGCCTATATCAAATTAACATAAAACTAGTCAGGGCAGTTCCCAAAGAACCTTGGATGGCCCAGCCCTTCTCGCCTCTTTGACAGTTCTGGGCTAAGGAAAAATTGGAACAGCTCACGCCTTGTGTTCCCCCTCCTAAAGCAAGTTATACTACGATGCTGTAATGGCTACATTTGGAATCAACTAAAACCCAAGCTTCTTGGAACTGATGTGTGGGATATTCTTAATCAAATTATGTGAAACAGGAAGAGCCACCCTAAATCTGGGCCATGCCTTCTGAGGGCAGCCCACATAAAAGGACATAGAAGAAGGAAGCTTTGCTCTTGGCCTGCTTACCCTCATTCTCACTGGCAAGTTCATCTTTCATTTTCTGTGGCCAGAATTAAATCCAGATTCTGCAGGATTCCAATGTAGACAGAAACCCAGTAGATCTCTAGGAATCCTCCAGGATTCCAGCACTACACTGGGGCCACAGAGACATCCATCCTTGGGGACCAAACAACTGCTGGATTTTCAGCCTTTCTCCTATGAGACTGCCATGGTTGGATTACCTGGACCACAATCAGTAAGTTACTCTAACAAATCCCATGTACGTGTATTAAATTATATGTATATGTACACACACATATGTTATATTATGTTCCTTTGGGAACCCTGGCTAACACAAATGTTTCTTAGCATTAGGAATGTTCCATATCCTTGGAGATCTCATAATAGGCATCCCTCATGAGACCTAAAATACTTCAAGTGTCCCTCAGGTTTGTCACAAGTGGAACATTGCAGTGAAGACTACTCTGATACCGGGCAGCTTTCTCACACCTTGGGTACCAGTTTTTATGGGCCTAAGCTTCTACTGCTTTGATGACAGACTATCAGAGTGTTCAGTCTCATCAGCAGTGTAGTCTGGCAGCTAAGTTTGTGCAAAACTTCCTGCCAGATCCAAGAAACTTAGTAGTAATTGACATGGTGTTTAGAGTCACCTCTAGGATGGATAACGCTGGAAAATGTTCCCATCTTGTGGGCTGATACCAGAGAATGAGAAAGAAAGAGAGGGAGAAAGGGAAGAGGGGAAAGAGGGAGGGAGAGAGAAGGGGTAGAGACAGAGAGAAGGGGGAGGGGAAAGAAAGGGGAGAGTGACAGTGTTGAGGGAGAGGGGGAAGAACATAAACAAGTTTCCTTGTGTTTCTATTTCAGCTCTGGAATGACACACATCAGTGTTACGAGGGACTGTCTCTAGGAATGAAAGTAAGTGTAAATTCTCTACACTTCAATGTACTTTCTCATTTTTCTAAAATAAAATCATTGAAAGCAATAATATTGTCTTGTACTAATATGTTGGCATATTTTGAAAACACAATCCCTTGTGTGGAAGTCATGTCTCGAGAGCCTCCATCTCTGTTTTTTGGCCCCTCATGAATAACAAGTCCTCCTTACAATCATTAGGGTTTCAGCTTAAAAAAAATTACTTTTGGTCAATTTACCAGCTCATGAGATCTAAACAAAGTCATGTCTCTGTGCATTAAGTAAAGAGATATAAAAAGAAACTAGAGTATTTTTGAACACTGTTATAATCCTTCAGTTCAAAATCTGAGTTTTTTTCTAATCTAGCATATTCTAAAAACAAACCAACCATGTGTGTCTTTACAGATTGCTTGATTGAAGCTCAAGATGAGCTAAGTGTTTATAGAAGATTAAACTGTCACTGCTTTCCTACAGATGGGATGCCTGCAAGGCAATAGAATATTCCAAAGGAAAGCTCTCTAGAGAGACACTGTCTATGTTGTAAGAATTGCTCATAATAGAAGAAACCTGTCTTCCCTCTGTAAAATTTCATCGCTGCAAACAACAGATCTCTGCGCACCAAAAGTCCTCCATTAAAGCAACATTTGTCTGTGTGGGCATGTTTCTTAGTGGGGTGCCTTCACAAAGCCACTGCCAGGCAAGCCTGGCTCTCCCAATGCAGAACCAGCTGTTTCAGACTCCATCAGATAGGAAGTAGGATCTTTTTCTGTGTTCTTCCCTCTGAAGGCAGAAACTTAAAGTCTTAAAAAAAAATTCAACCCTAAATTGTTACATGGGTAATTGGAAGAGCCGAGTATGGTTCGGGCAAAGGCCCCTCTATTCACCCAACCCCCAAAGAACAGGAGATAAATTCCAACGTACAAGTTCTACATTCCCTGAGTCCTCTTTCCCTCTGGGAATGTTATCCTGGAGGCAGATTTTGCGTATAACTCATTGTTTGATGTACTAATAGTGTAAGCTTACTCACACTAATAATCATAGTGAGTAATAGAGTGAATACTTATGAGTTATTATTTATAGGCAATTACATTGGTATAGATTCTTGTATATTAATACAAAGTTAAATTATATTGAATATTGTATGTGTACATGCTTCTACCTCTGCTTAAAACATTTTTTATATATTTACCATATTGCTATGTACATTTCTACCTCTGATCAAGATACTTATACATTGTTTACATTTTGAGGGCACTGTCCTCATTAATTGCAGAGCTGTTTATTGTCTTAGTCTTTAAGTTATATAGGTATTAAGAATTATAGTTAAATAGTCATCTATTTTGTCATACTTAGTTATGACTAAGTATATATACTAGTTAGACTAATCAAGTTCTTTAGATACACGGGGATTATATTCTGCATAGATAGATAATCTTCAACCACTTCAAAGAGCTGTAAAAAAATGGCATTTAAATAACTCAGGGTTGTAGTGAAGTGAGACACGATGGCTCCTGGCAGCACCGATCTATTCCCGAGAGAATATTGACCACCGAAGATGATTTTACTATTTGTATCTTCTTGTAGTTACAGGTCACATATCCAGGAAAGGTCAGAGAAGCATCTTGATTGATTTGGAGATAAAAAGAGTGAAGGAATGCTAGAAGGAAGGAAAGAGGAAGGAAGAGAGAAAAGTGGGAAAGACTGAAAGAGAAAGAAGTTGGAAAGAAGAGCAAAGCCATGAGCAGTGAAGAAGTGAGGATGGGTTTAACCGAGTCAGTTACCAGGCAAAATAACCATATACATAGCACTTTCCCTTATTGTATATGGGTAAGAAATACAAGATTGTATTAAGAAATACAAACTTGGGGCCTCAGACATGACAGCCTAATTGCTCTGCCAGTGATCTACATGAACCCTGAGCCTCAACATGATGCTTTGGTATATAGTGAGCACTTAATGGTCAAGCGAATTAATATAAAAGTCATTTCACAATCTCTTTTTCCTTTTCAGTGTGGTAAGAATACCTAAAATCTAAGTCACTTAACAAATTTCCAGCGTATATTATTTTTAAAAATATAGCCCTCCACCTCTTCATTTGTCCTGTGTGGCACTGGGAGCAGAAGTATGTAACACAGTCTGCCCCTTCGTCCAATCAACTTTACTTGTAAATATTCATGGCAATGAGTGTTGGAGAGAGAGGAAAGATGGAGGATCAAAGAACGTGTTTTTGTTTTGCCTTTTTATTGCTGTTTTTGTTCTTTTGGGCTTTTTGTCTTCCTTTTTGTTTTTGTTTGCTTGGTTTGGTGTGATTTTTTTTAAAATAATGAATGCTGAGAGAAAGGAACTAAAGTCAAAGAGATGCTATAGAGCCACCACCAGAGAGACATGCTGAAACTTTGCTGGTAAGCCACTGCCACCTGTTGATACACAGATTAATGGAGATGGGTTAACCTAATATGTAACAGTTAGCCAATAAGAATGGGGAAAGCAGTGATTTAATTAATACAGTTTCCATGTGGTTATTTTGGGAGTCTGGGCAGCAGGGAAATGAACAAGTGGCCTCCTTACTACAAATTGGTGCCCACTTAATTTAAATCCACTTAAAAGCCCGAGAGAGCTTGGGAAGTTATTCTAGACAGAGAAGAATAGAGTTATGCACAGCTTCTTGGTAGCAGCACTTTCTCAGGTGGACTCTGCTTGCCAGAGGCAAGCGCTCTCATTTAAGAGAGGCTTCCTGACTCAGCTTCAGCTGCAAAACCTTGCAGCTCTTTTAAGAGGTCCAGCCAGGAAACACTTAAATGGTGTTGATGAAAAGCTAGCTGTATACTTTTTGGTGGCAGTGGTAGGATTATAGGCAGGGTGACCAGGCAGAAAGTAAAGGCATGGCAATGAGAATTATGGGAAGAGGAAAGTTTCAGTCTGCAGTTGTCACCCTGACAGAGAGGAAGCCAGACACAGTAAGCAAGATGTGACTGCCTTGCTAAAAAGTACCAAGCCACGTAACTAACACAGACAAGAATAAGGGGTAACATAAGATATAAGAAATAGTTAATAAGAAGCCTGAGCTAATAGGCCAATCAGTTTATGACTAATATAGACCTCTGTGCATTTCTTTGGTACATAACAACTGCAGGACCTGGTGGGACAAAAACCTCTGACAACAGGGTATTGCTGCAGGGGTGCAGGGATGCTATGGGTGACTTGGAGGTAAGTAGAATTGGGGTACATGATGTGAAATTCCCAAAGATTTGATAAAGAAATTCTGTTAAATATTAAAATCAAAAGCCTACACTCCTCATACATTAGCTCTCAAGACTTTTTCATCATAGTGGAGGACCATCGATGGCCTAAATTAGCTTTGACTTTCTCTCTGGCTTGTTAATTTCTGAATTACTTTTTAACTTTTAATTTAAAAATCTTTTTGAGGGTTTCATACTTGAATATCATATTTATATCATTTCCACCCTTCTCTCTCTACCCTCCTATGCCTCTTAGAATTCCCACTACTCCTCAAATTCATGATATCTTCTTTAATTATTTTTACATATGCATATATAAATGAATATAGCCTTCTGAGTTTCTTTAGTATTGTTCATGTATATGGGTGTGTGTGAGAGTCTCTTTAGTGCTGTTCCTGTGTGTGTTTGGGGATGACCACTTGGATCTTGATAATCTATCAGGAAGCTCATCCCCAAAGAAGACCAACTGTCCCTCCTTCCAAAGACACAATTACCTGTAGCTCTTTATTTAGGGTTGGGTTTTGTGACATTTTCCACAATCATATTAACTACTGTTGTCACTGTGCAGGTCTTGTTTAGGCAGCCATAATTTTGAAAGTTCGTGGTACAGTTTCCCAGTAATATATAGAAAGCACAATCTTTAACAGAAGTCCTGGTCCTCTTGCTCTTACAATCTTTCTGTGTCTTTGCCCTTAATGTTCTCCAAGCCTTACTATAGGGGCTGGACTGTAGCTGTACCAACTGGGGCTGGGCACCTTGGTCACATATTCTCTGTGTTTTGATCAGTTATGGATTTCTCTAATGATCTCTTATTGCTACAAAATGAAGCTTCTTTATGAGGGGTAAAAAGTACATTTAACCTGTGGGTACAAGAATTCAGACTTCAGTTAGATATTATACTGATTCAGGAACATGGCAGTACTGGGATCTCCTATAGGGTCCATGCTTTCACAGGCCATGGGTAGTTGGCTAAGTTTCTAGTATGAGGCATGAATCACCTCCTATCGAGTTGGCCTTGAGTCCAACTAAACTGATGTTGGTTATCACCAAGCTGCAGAAACCACTACTGCACCTTTAGAATATCTTTCTGTAATGATCGCTTTTATTTGTAATGCCACAGCCTGGTAGACTTACAGATTATTTTTCTCCCTTCGTAGCTTTCATAGCACCTTCCAGGACAATGAAACTTAGTCCCCGTGGAAGTGACTTAATTTCTTCATGTCCTGTGTCCGAAACTTGTGACATCTTCAGCAATAAGCAACTCTCAGAGGCAACCAAGGGCAACAGCATAGCTGATATGATTTGGGAGTTTCTTCAACTCCCCTGACAAAACAGAGGGAGGTTTTTCACATCTGGTACAGAGGTGCTTTTATTTATTTATTTATTTATTTATTTATTTATTTATTTAATTAAATTTATAGTTCTTGAGAAAAAACATTATCACCCCAGGGAGTATGTGTTGTGTGTGTATGTGTTTGCATACATACTTGTATATTATATATACATTTTAAGTAACATAATATAACACCTCCTTCTGGCTTTTTCTAACATCGCTAGTGTTAGTTATCACTCCTCCCTCCCTCTCCTTCTATACTGTCATCCCATCCCTGTTCTTGGTTAAATTCCCTTACCCTGTTTTCCCATTTCCCCCTCATGTACCCATTTCCCAGTAGCCTCCTTTCTAGAGTTCCTCCTCTTCACCACTCCCACCATGATCATTTGTGTGAACTAAAGTTTCTTGAAAAGCCTACTCCGTGTTGAAGATCTGTATGATTGGTGGGTTGAAGCTTCTGCGGTTGTAAAAAACTGGAAGTATGAACAATTGACTGAGAGCTGAAATTCTGAGTTTCCTTCAGTTCCCTTAAAATCCATCTATCACTGACCTCTGGATCTGACCTACAGTCCTTTGATTGCCAAGCAAAGTGTCTGAGTCTTCACCAATGTATCTGATAAATTCATTGACTCATGAGTTTCTGTGTCCCCAGTCAGTGGTCAAATTTTGTGCTTCAGGACAAATGATCTCATATCCCCTTTGGAATGAGATGTGTGTGGCATAAACAGTTTGAGGATGAAATGTCCTCCACAGGCTCATGGGTGCCACCTGCATGAATTATTTCTGGGGGTAAAACAAACTTTAGGAGAAGTAATCTAGCTGGGTAAAGTATGTATGTCTTTGTTGATTACTTGCAGTCCTTAGCCCCTTTCCCTCTCTGCTCTCTGCCTACCACGAAGTGAACTGCCCTACTATAAAGTTCTGCTGTCATGATGTTTTCCCTTACCCTGGGCTCAAGGATTATGGACCAACATTACTGCAACCATGAGCAGAGATAGCTCCTCCTGCTTTTAAACGGTCTAATTGTGTTATTTGATCACATCAATGAGAAAACTGATCACAATTTTTCCCCTCAGTTTATTTTAAATTTCAGCATCATAAACCAACATAAATATCTTACAGTGATAACTGAAAGCACATTCTCATGCCAGCAGTAAGTGATTTTCTTACAATAATAAGACTATGTATCATGATCAGCCCAGGCTAATAGTGAACCAGCCAATGAGATGACCAAGCTGTCTGTGTAAACCCCATTGAACTTTGCCTTTATTCCTTTTCAGTATAAATTTCTGTGATGTGGGATTCCCCTCTGTATGCTGAGAAAACCCTTGGTGAATAAAGAAACTGGCTTGCATGATAGGGTAGAACAGAGGTAGTCAGGGAAAACTAACCTGAATGCTGGGAGGAAGAAGAGTGGAGTCAAGGGATACACCGTGTAGCCCTACCAGAGACAGACGCTGGAACTTTAGCCGGTAAGCCACAGCCACGTGGAGATACACAGATTAATAGAAATGGGTTAAATAAGAAGCTAAAGCTAATGGGCCAAGCAGTGGTTTAAATAATACAGTTTCTGTGTGGTTATTTTGGGGCTGAGCAGCCAGGAACCAACAAGCGGCCTTCCTCCAACACTGCTGGTAACTTAGTTCTGTCTTTCCCATACAGCTGTATTAAAAACAAACTCTTTTTCTACTTAATCACCAATTTATAATTTTTCTTCATTTAATCTTTGAGGCCAATGACTGATACTGCTGTGTTGGACACTACCCTCCTGGATGGGTCTCTGGATGGTACTGTCATAATAGGCCTATATAAAGACAACTGTGCACTCTTTGTTCTACCTCTTCCCATTCCTTGTACCCCTTTATACTTTGTGTTGCTGTTTTACATTTTCCTTCTTCCTCTTTTTAAAAAGACTCCACTTACAAGTGTCATCAGGTAGTATTTTCCAGACTTTGACTTACAAATAATATTCATTTTATAAGTATTGATAACGTCAGGTTATAATACATACCCATAATCAAAACAATACTGGCCCAGAAACATATATAAACACAATGAAACAGAACTGGGAGTCAAGAAGTAACCCAAGTATATATGGTCAAGTAATACTGACAAGGGTGCCCAAGAGACACAATGAGAAAAATTCTGTTCGATTAATGATGTTGGAAAACCTGAATATATACAAAAGAATAAGATTAGACCCTTTATCCCCCACACAAAATCAATTCCAGTGGATTAAAGAAATAAATATAAGATAGACACTGACAAACCTGTAGAAGAGGATAGAAAGGCAAAGTCCTTTAGCCTTTGGAATGAGTTTTCAGATAACAACAGCAGGTGTAGGAAGGTAACTAAAATCCTACATGTTGGACAAGTGTGCCAAACTGTACACCAAAAGAAAAAAAATCAGCAAAAGTGATTATAAGAAAGCATTTGCGTACCATATATTCAATAAAGGGTAAATATCCAAAATAAATGTGAACCTCACTCTATTCAGTAGCAAAATAATGATTAAAAACTGAGACAAGTTCCTGAACATGTATTTCAACCATAAAAATGAAAAATTACCCCAATGGGTGAATGAAAAGATATTTGTCATTGCCAGTCACCAGGGACGTGCACATCAGAGCAGAAGAGATCAGTTCATAGCTGGAATAGCTCCTTAGGTTAGAAAGCTGCCACCCAAATAAAACAACACAAGCGGCAACCACGCCAAGAAATGCTGACGAAATGCAGCAGTGAGGAAAAGCACAGCTGATGAAAGCAATGTTAACCGGTAACACTTTTAGGGTGGTTCCTCAACAAATTAAGAAGAAGCAAAAACACCTACCAAACCACCCACCAATGTTTCTTCACCTTCGTCGACGAGGAAGGAGATGATCTCTTCATACATGTCCACGTGCACTCTGTTCCTCATTGCATCAGTCACAACACGCAAGGGCTAGAAGTAACCTGTGTCCAGCACTAAGGACAAGTAACTACCCCCCAGAGTGAGGGGGGAGGGAGGTATTTATAGATGTGTTATTTAAATTTTTTTAAAAAAAGTTTTTTCACATTCCACGGAGCTACCAATGTTTCCACATTTTAAGGGACTTCAAGAAGAGGTTTTTTTATACTGTTATATTTGTGGAGCAGGGGGTAGATTTCAGCAAAAGAATGATTTGAAAGACAGCAGAAACATGATGCTATAAAAAGCTTTTGGGGGGGGACAGAAAATGTCAATCTTAGAATAGAGCTGAACATTTTGTAGGGGTCTGTGAGTTGGGGAGTCCTGTCAGAGTTGAGTGTTCCTGGGGCATTACTCAAGAGAACGGCACAATGAGCAAAATGAGCAGTGAGTTCTTTGGAGAGAGCTGAGTGCTCCATGACTTGACCCAATGTGAACTAAACACACTGTGTAGTGTTCACAGAGGAGCCAGCCAATAGGAACTCAAGCTGTTACTCTTGAAGCTCCTCTGTCTGGCATCTGCGAGGAACAGTGAGTGGCCTAAGTCTCTTCCCATGCGAGGAGCAGGCCCATGATTCATAAACGAGAAGTCAGAAGAGCTTCCCCCATGCCTGTAACCAAAGCTATTTTTAACTCCCAGTCAAGAAAATCCTGCATTCTGGCTCAGGCACCTTTTACATTAATATGCTTCCTAAAATTGAAATGACTCATTAAAATCTGTACTCTGAGGGGGCTGGTGGCTTGGTTCGCACATTTCTAAGAGAGGCGGTTCATCTGGAAACTTCTGGAAAACTCTCTCCAGCCTCCCACACCCTGGATAACTAGAGGAAACCTAACGACTGAGCTGTCAAGAAAAAAACCCAAACAGAGTGAGGTGTAAATTTTGTTATCGTCAGAGAAAGCAAGTTCTGACCCGAGAGTAATTGGGAAGAGCAGGAAAAGCAGGAAAAATCAACTGTGTTTGTAATTTCTTTTCCACACACAGAGCAGAAGACTGCTTTCATAAGGTGATCACAATTTCAAGCCCCCTACCCCAACCCCCTTTTAGGGTTATATTGGGGGAGAGGGCAGGACATTTTTGTCAGCCTCCTCAAGGATGCTAATGGGGAAAGGAGTGGAAAAAAAACCTTGCTCTCAACACTGAGGACTTCCTTTAACAGAAAGGCAATCCCAGCTTCTGCTTTTCAGTGGAGGGGAAGAGCAGAGAGAGGTAAGATTTGCACGCTGGCCTTGTGCAGGGGATGGTGACATGTGCTGTCTCATTTCACAGTCTGACTCAGACAGGAAGCATGGGGAGTGAACAATCTTGACCTGTGCACCCCTGAAGAAAAGAAGATCTTTTCAGAAGGCTGCTGGTTGAGATGGAATGTGACATAGTAAGACCTGGGCAGGAATGACGGGATTGATGCCGGAAATGGGTAGTCTCTGGAAATGAGTGGTTATAGAAGTCTCTGCCCACTCAGACCTAAGAATACATAGTCCAAGCCCTGGTAAGCAGGTTTGGTTTGAGCTCTCTGGAAAACCTATTATATAGCCTTAGAAGTTCACCAGTCAGGAAGAACCAAGCCTCTGTTTGGGTGATGCAAACAGATCTGAGCTCATCGCATATCCAGGGACTGGATTACTTGATTTAGACAGTCGCATGCTGCACAGCTTAATGTTGGTTTTGTTTGTTTGTTTTGGTGTGTGCATGTGTGTGTCTCTCCAGACAGAGACCCATGCCTACTGCTTATGGTCAAGAATTTAGTTTTCCTGCTACAACTTCCATGATGCTAGGACCACAGATAGGTACCCGTGTTAACTTCATCTTGCTCACTGTTAAGTTTCTGGAAACGAGCTTGGTACCTAACAAACCAAAGCAGTCAAGTAAACAAATACTTTTGAATCAACGTCATGAGCAGCGAACCGATGCATATTTATTATTTGAAACGTGGGCAGATTCATTCCTAGTAAATTTGCCCAAAATTAAATACTTGTTTTATCTAAGAAACAGTTTTTTTTTTTAATGTGGAGATTGGAAAGGGAGTGGGGAAGACAGTGATTTACATGGCAAAGGAGGAATAAATAATTTTTAAACGCAGATGTGACACTATGAAAGATAAGGGAACCTAAAGCAAATTCTACAGTGGTATCTATGCTAAGGTGAGCTCTGAAAAATAACTGGGAGTTGAACAAGACAGGTTCTGCCCTGCTTGATTCTACTCATAAAGAACACACAGTGCCCCTTCTGTGCCACACTCTGTGCTAGGTGGGGTACAAGGAACTCAGGTTTTTCCCCTCTCTTGGTGCTGACATCCTGGAAGGGGTGGTTGGCATTAAACAGGCCACAGAGGAAACTTCAGATCCAGCAGGGCACTTATTGTGACATGTGCACA
>NC_022034.1:31261341-31273140 GCF_000317375.1 Microtus ochrogaster | reverse complement strand
ACACACACACACACACACACACACACACACACACACACACACATATGTGATGGATATATGTATAGAAGAGGAAACTGTAGACATGGCTACACAGAGAAGTTGAATAGGTCATGTGCCTATGTCCCTGACTAGAGGCCACCAAGAATAAAACTTGTATGACTCAATCATATATGTTGCAAGTATATGTCAGAATAAAGTGTTTATGAAGATAAATCTATTGTGTGTGGGGGGGAGGTAGGATTCAACAGAGAGTTGAGTGAAAATGAAATACCATTTTTTGGAAGGATAATTTGAATCTATTCACGCTAGACAATTGTGGTGGTTTGAATAAGAATGACCCCCATTGGCTCATAGGTTTGAACACATGGTCATTGGGAGTGGCACTACTTGGAAGGGCTTAGGACAAGTTGCTTGTAGGGGGAGTTGTGGCCTTATTGGAAGTTTGTCATTGGGTGTTGGCTTTGGGGATTTTAATGCTCAGACTAGGCCTGGTGCCTGTCTGTCTCTCTCCTTCTGCTGCCTGCTGAAATGTGGAAGTCTCAGCTACCTGTCTAGCATCATGTCTGCCTATGTGCCATTCTGCTTCCGCCCATGATGATAATGGACTAAACCTCTGAATGTAAGCAACCCACAATTAAATGCTTTCTTCTTATAAGAGTTCCTGTGGTCATGGTATCTCTTCACAGCAATAGAACACTGACTAAGACAACAATGCATATCAAATTTTTATAAGTGTGTTAGAAACACTTTAGACACAGGAGCTTAGGCAGACCAGTATTCACAGATGTACGTGCCTTCCAGACAAATAACACACAGAGGCTGAGCCAATGGAAGGATGCGAGTGACACCTAAGAGTGAGACCCGGCTCATGATGGTCTGGGTTACTGTTTTTGTCTCACAGATCCACTATTTCAAGTGTGGTTTTCAAGAAACTCTGGAAATCTATATTTTGAACTGAAATTCCCTCATTTTAAAAGTGCTTCCAACTAATCAGGATTTATATAAACATTGTACAGGTCAAATACAACGATATCTATAGTTCAGAAATGGCTTGAAGACTGCCAGTTTCCCACATCCATGCTAAAATATCATATGTATATATAATATCTTTTTTTTGTGTGTTTTTTCAAGACAGGGTTTCTCTGTGGTTTTGGAGCCTGTCCTGGAACTAGCTCTTGTAGACCAGGCTGGTCTCGAACTCACAGAGATCCGCCTGCCTCTGCCTCCCGAGTGCTGGGATTAAAGGTGTGCGCCACCACCACCTGGCTATTTTATATATAATATAGGAGACTATGTATATTATATTGGAGGATATAGTTAGTTAGTTAGTTAGTTAGTTAGTTAGTTAGTCAGTCCCAGCCATTTAGCCCCAAACTAATCACACAGAAACTGTATTAATTAAATCACTGTTTGGTCCATTAGTCTAGCTTCTTATTGGCTAACTCTTACATATTAATTTAATCCACTTCTATTAATCTGTATATTACCACGTTGCTGTGGCTTACTGGGTAAAAAGTTCCCAGCGTCTGTCTCTGGCGGGGCTACATAGCTTCTGTCTGATTCTGCCTCCTTTCTCCCAGCATTCAGTTTAGTTTTTCCCATCTAACTCTATTCCTTGTGCAGGCCCAAGACAGTTTCTTTATTAACCAATGGTATTCACAGTGTACAGAGGGGAATCCCACATCATATATATTATTTATTGACAAAATGGATAAACATAGAATCTGAAGCTATAAGGAATGAATGCTTCTCACAGGAAACAGCAGCAGTATTAAAATTGCTGTATGGGTAAGGGCACTAGGTACATTGTTTAGTTTTCCTGATCATTTTGTGGCTAGTGGCTCTTTTGAGACTTTCTCTTTCTTCTCTATTTCCCCTCTGCTTACTCTTAATTCAAGCTGGTGCCAGCTTTGTTTTAGAGTCTCAGGAACTCAGGCAAGGCCAGTAGCAAAGGAGCCCACTAATCTTTCTGGCTTTTATTTTCCCCAAGCCTGAGACTATAGAAGTCATTGCAGAAGTAAAGAAATAAGTATTTTCCAGTGTAGGCATTCCAAGAGAGCCGAGGGACAAAATCGCACTTACTCCCGCCCCAGACAAGAGAGAATTACTACCAAGGCATGGTAACCCAGGCCCGTGCTCCTAACTAATCTGAAGCCAAAACAAGGCCTTCTGGACAGTTCACTAAGAACCTACAGCAGAATAAAATGCAAAAAGCTAGCTGGAAATGTAACTGAATGATAGAGTGCTTGCTTAGCATGTGTGAGGCCCAAGGTTCAAGCCCACACTGCCAAAGGTAGAAAAAGTGTGGTTCTGGGGAGCGTGCACCCTGGCTCTGTACCTCTTGTTAATGTTGGAGCTATGGCATCCAAGCAGAGGGCTCTGAAGTCGGCTTTCCAAAGTATATCTGTACCCCAAGCGTGGCATCAGACAGGAAGCTGGGTATTCTCCTGACTACTGGAGCCTGTGACCATGACCGTAAAACCTTTGCCTCATCCCCGACAAAGTAAGAGTTCTTGGAAGATAGGCAGAAAACAAGAACCCAACATATGACTAAGGTGACGTTTTTCTCTAAGCAGCAGCTAACGTTACAAATGGAATCAGAGTTAATGGAAAGAATCCTGTCTTTTCCTCCACTTGTAGCTTGAAATTGAAACCTGCCATGCTTTTTACTCAGAGTCCCCATGTTTTCATATAAATTTCTTACAGAATCCTTCCTTTTATTTTAACACAAATATGTACAGTTGTAAAAGGAGACTGCACATTCATTTCCCAGCCTCCCTGACTCAAATAATCACACAGAAACTATATTAAGTACAACACTGTTTGGCCTATTAGCTCAGACTTCTTCTTAACTAACTCTTGCATCTTAAATTAATCCATTTCTATTAATCTGTGTATCACCACGAGGGTGTAGCCTACCGGTAAGTTTCCAGCTATATGGCATTTCTCTCTGACTCCATCTACTCTCTAATATATGTTCAAATTTTCTGCCTGACTTTACTTTGCTAAGTCATTGGCTGAAACAGCTTTATTTCTCAACGAATAAAAGCAACACATATACAGGACATCCCACATTGTATGGCATATGTTTCCCCCCACATGTCTATAACCTAATCTTGAAATATTCCAACTATGTTTCTTTGTGGTACTTCTCTGTAGACATTTAGGTGAATGTTTGGCAGGGAGAAGCAGGAGAGAGAAGCTGAGACTTCTTTGGCCATGTCATAGACTCTGAGTACTGGGCTAAACCTAGAATGTTTCTCTCCTTCAGTGATTAGAGAGACTCTACTAAGGCCCAGGTATTAGATACCCTGGTACAAGATTTGTGGGAGTCCCCCTTTCTGCATGGTGGAGCCACCTCATTGTCTAGAGACAGCTGAGAACCTCTCCATAATTCCTTCTAGATATGTGCACAGCACAACAGCTGGGCGTGTGTGACCATCATACGCAGTCCTCACAAATATTATGCTACAACTTGTGTTCTCTGACTTGTTGTTTTGTTTTGCTTTGTTTTTTGAATACCAGACTCAAAAAAAGAGCTAGAAATACATAAATCACAAGGATCAGTCCTTGGGATGAGCTGTGTATTGGTACACTAGTAATCCAACAGAAATGTTTGTGGAAAAGATCCTGTTCTGTAGGTAGAGATGGAGAGAAATTTACTGCTGATTCAGACAGACAATGAATTTGAAGGAGAGTCAAAGATTAGCAAGTATTGCATTATAAGGAGGAAACCAAAATCCAAACCAAAACAAAGAAAACTATGGCAGGAAGAATGCTGGGTTTGTGGAAATTTGCAACCACATCTGTTAATATTAAATTAACTTCAGCCACAGACACTAAGCCTATCTAGATGGCATCTCTAGCCGGGCCGTCTCTTCTGTAATGAACCAGTTATGCATTCAGAATCACAGAGCTTACTAGGGAGATACATGCTTTAAATTCCAAGTATATCTTTTGGGAAAAAAAAGAATGTTTTGTTTTTTATTTTTGTTGTTGTTGTTCTTTATGACCACTGTTGAACAGTAATTGACAGTGTCTAATGCTGTCATTTCATGAGTTCTCTTCAAGTTTACTCTGAGATCCTGTATGCGTCTTAAGAGTATTTTCCTTCAAATCAAAACAACTCTGAGATTCCATATTACAACCGTAAGAATGGCCAAGATCAAGAACACTGATGACAACTTATGCTGGAGAGGATATGGGATAAAGGGAACACTCTTGCATTGCTGGTGGGAATGCAAGCTGGTACAGCCCCTTTGGATATCAATATGGCAATTTCTCAGAAAATAAAAAAAAACCTTCCTTAAGACTCAGCAATACCATTTTGGGTATATATCGTAGTACAAGGACATGTGCTCAACTATGTTCATAGTAGCACTGTTTGTCATAGACAGAACCTGGAAACAACCTAAATGCCCCCGCCTACCAAAGAATGGATAAGGAAAATGTGGTACATTTACACAATGGAGTACTATACAATAGAAAAAAATGACATCTTGAAATTTGTAGGCAAATGGATGGATCTAGAAAACATCATATTGAGTGAGGTAACCCAGACCCAGAAAGACAATTATCATATCATATGTACTCACTCATACGTGGTTTTAAACATAAAGCAAAGAAAACCAGACTACAAATCACAATCCTAGAGAACCTAGACAACAATGAGGACCCTAAGAGATACATACATGGATCTAACCTACATGGGCAGTAGAAAAATTCAAGATCTCCAGAGTAAATTGAGAGCATGGGGACCATGGGAGAGGGTTGAAGGGGAGGCGAGAGGCATGGAAGGGAGCAGAGAAAAATGTAGAGCTCAATTAAAATCAATTTTAAAAAGAGTATTTCCCTGTTGTTGATGATGACTTTCAACCATGGAGGCAGAATTCACCTCTAACTTTAGTTCTGGACTGGCACTTCAGCTTAAACTGTGACAGTGAAACACAAATATACCATCCAATTATGGGTCTCCCATGATGAATTTCAAGCAAGCCACCCAATCACAGGCCTTCTGTGATGGATTTCAAGCATGCCACCCAGCAACAGGTCTTTTATGGTGGATTTCAAAATCACTGAGGAAGCTTCAGAAAATTAAGGTCTCCATGACGAATAAAATCTCAAGATGTCTGAAGCCATCATGGCCAATCGCAGCAATCTGCATCACACAATGTTTTTACTTTAAAAACACATTTTGAAAAATGCATTTGAAATTTAGAACCAGGCCAGATCAAAGAGAAATTGCTCGAAGGTGAGCATTTCCAAGACATAATCGAGGGCATGTAACATGAAACATAAAGCCACGAGCATGGAAATCACTGCGGCTCCTTGAGTTCTACTATAATGGCCTTTCATTGTTAAGTCAGTCAGAAAACTATCATCAAAGTTATTTTACAATATGTGTCTTTGATAAGTTTACAAAAGTCTATGAATGCTTTTGTGCATAGTGAATACAGCATATATAAGGACAATAATGTCAGTTTTAAACAATGAATAATATAGAACACTCATGTGTGTTTGTCTCTTGAGCAGCTTTGAATTGTTTTTCATCCTTGGGCTTCTTGATGCCTTTCTTGCATTTAATCATAGTCTACTAAATTTTTAAAGCCCAAAGGATGAATAACAAAGGAGTAATGAAGCAAATGTACAGAAAATTTAATTTATAAAAAGATATAAGAGAAAGCATCACTCCAGTCAAAAGTTATTTCCTTAGAAGTTAAAATGCGCAAAGTCATTTTACAGTATATTTTGATCGACTAGTCATTGAATCTCATCCTAAATATCTACCATTTTGGTGTACCAATTTTTATTTTAGGCATTTTGGATCTAGTTGGCGAGGTTCCTACAGGCAACTAGGTTAACTAAACTTTTAGTTAGTAATACCTTTACTAACTTCACTAGGTAATGATTTAGTTTTAAATGTTTGTCAAATAGACTTGTAGAAGCTGGCTTTTGTTTAAAAATTTTCAAGTGTCTTTTCCCTACTCTTTTATTTTCAATTATTTTTCTAAAAAATATTTCTATTATTGAGCATACATTTATAATAAGTATACATCTATAATCTTAAAAATTCATTCTGGTCAGGTGGTGGTGGTGTGCTCCCTTTGTTCTGGCACTTGGGAGGCAGAGGCAGGTTGATCTCTGTGCATTTGAGACCAATCTCGTCTACTGAGAGAGAGAGAGTTCCAGGAGAGCTAGCATTACACAGAGAAACCTGTCTCAAAAAACAAAACAAAACAAAACAAAAAAAGACAAAGTTTGTTCTGGGCCAGTGAGTTGGCTCAGTGTGTGAATGCACTTACGTTAAATCTGTATTTGGTTCCCAGGTCCCATAAGATGGAAGGAGAGTACACGTTCCTGCAGCAAGTTGTCTGACTGCCACATGCAGGCTATGGCATGTGTGTAGCCACACACACACACCTACATACACACCCATACACCCACACACACCACACTAAACAAATGTATTTTTAAATAAAGATTTCCTCTGATGGTGCTCTAATGGGAAAGGGTTACGAATTTATGTTACTTGTGATTTCTGATCCATCTCTACTTGTGATGTCATTTCAGGCTTATCAGATTCATGCACCATTTCTTCCATGCTGTACACTTTGCTGTCTTTTGAATTTATTGAATATTCCTCCTATTTTTCATGTCCTTCTCTCTAATACTATTTTCTTTTTTAGAAAATACTTATATTTTTAAACTACCTAAGCCAATTAGTGCTGCCCATATGACATGGGTGTGGACATGCACTGGGGCCCTTATGCGTTCTATTTTTATTCTTTCAGTAGGATCTTAAGAAATACAACGTTCTAATGTCTAAAGTTAGTTTTTCTTCTATTCTAAATCAATACAAGAAACTTGGAACATTTTATTCTCAACCACACTGTTTTCTGATTTATGTGCTATTTTTCTCTCTCTCATTCTCTCTCTCTCTCTCTCTCTCTCTCTCTCTCTTACTTCCTTCCTTTCTCTCTTTTTTCTTCAAACTAAAACCTCAGAAGAAAGTATTTTTCTGCTTTACACAATTAATATTTTTTTAAAGCATTGCCTTCTCTTTGGGTCATATTCTTTGCTTAGCTTTCTTCTTCCATTGTAGATCTTACTAGGCCCATTTTTTATCTTTTTGATGCATGGGCTTTGAATTTCTGAGTCTTCCAGTAGCAAACTCTGTTCTAATTTGTCAGGAACTATCCAAAGTGTACCTTCTTTTCAAAACTCACATGTAACAGCAAGTTTTTTGTGCTTACTATATTAGCTCTGAACATTACCACTCTTCATCAAATCCTTCATCAAATTTTACTCTTGTCATGTAGTCGCCCTCTTCCATCTTGCTGTCTTAGCTTTGGTGGTCTCCAGGTGGTCTACAATGCATCTAGACTTAGTTTTACTTTTGTTTTCGGGCTTGTTATTCACTGGACTTTTAGAATTGAGGGATTTGAGTATTTTGTTGATTATGGAAAATGTGTTCCCATCTCTTTAATCTCTTTCTAGAAACATTTATGCTGCATAGTCTCATCTACCATGTCAATAAACAGCTACTTCATATTTTTGCCGTTACTTTATTGCGAGGCAAACTTTAAAGCATTTGTGAGAAATCTCCTTGTTTACTAATGTTCTCTTCTGTGAACACTGGTGTTTAACCACTATGGCTAGCTAACTTAAGCCATTGCTTTCCATTTCTAGGGATGGTCATTGTTTTCTGTTTAGTTTTTCCTTGGACCTGCCTGATAAATGTTTGATGGCCTCTTCTGTTGTCATATGAGAACTCTTTTTTTTATTCTGTTTTTGCTCAACATTTTTACTTTAAATCTCCCATATGACAGTTCCAATATCCGTAATCTTTTTCAGATCTGCTTCGGTGATTTATTATTATGCAGGGTTTTACTCGTGGTGCTTCCACACTTGGTTTACCATTAAAAACAAAAGCTAAGCAGCTCAATTCCTAATTCTCACAGCTGGATCTATAGGGATTCTTTGATATCTAAGTTTAGCGTACACCCTCCAGCAGATATATAATGGTTTATGCCAAATACCCAGGGAAACTGCAGTCTCCAGCTTCAGGAATTTTAGCTCGTGGTTTTTAATTCACATAAATAATGCATTTACTAGCTCCAAATATGCACACATGTAAGTTTATGGTCAGAAACTCCCAGAGGAGAATTCTTTCTATCGACTGATTCTAGTTAGATCAAATGGGTACATACTCCTTTAGGACAACATCTATTCTTGTTTATTACTAGGGGATGGGGTTGTTTCCCTCTGGAGTTCTACATTTACTATAGTGGCTGATTCTATGTGATTAACTTGTGCTCTAGGCCTTTACTTCTGAATAAACAATGTTAATGACTATTAAAACCCAAGTTCTAGACCATGGTGAGCAGCCAGCTGCCATGTATCTCAAGGTAAAAGACAAGTATGAGCAGCCAGCCACCACTGATTGACATAATGTACCAGGTAGGAGGGCTCTATTGAACAAGGTTTCTCAGAACACTTATCATAGAGTATATCTATAAACAATGACAAAAATCTTAGAATACTCTGATGGTTAGTTTAATGCCCCAATATGACCAGGCTTAGAGATGCCAACAGCTGATAAAATAGTTTCATAGTGTGTCAGGAAGGGTACTTCTAGAAGAAAGTAGGATTTTAAATTAGAAGCTGAGTAACGAGGATGGCTCTCACAATGTGAGAGGGAGCTGTCCCATCAAGTGAGAGATCAAATAGGATACAGAAGCAGACAAGACACCTCTTTCTCCTAGAGTAAGTATGTTCATCCTCTTTCGCCTTCTGCTTCCGGCTCTTGGACCGTCAGACTCTGGGACTTATACCAAAAATCCCCTTTATGCTGTTTTCTGGCTTTGCACCATTGGTTTTTCTGGTTTGGCAGCTTGCAGATGCTGAAGGAGCTTCACAGTCCTCAGAGTTGTTAGTCAATTTCTCATTCTAAACACAGACTTTCTTAGGGACTCAGTTTTCTCTGGGGAGTGTGGAAAATACAGAAGGAAGACATTAGCTCTGGACCACAAAATTCTAATCTACCTCTGGTTATAGGAAGAGGTATATAAAGATAGAACTCAGAAAATAATTAGACAGATCTTCATAAGAGAGATGAATCAATTTAGTCACGTCTGCTCTACACGCAAAAATCTTCATTAATTTTGCTTAAGTATGGACATAGCCTTTTGGTTATGGCCCTTGTGGAAATACCCCTGTAAAGAGAACGTTCCAAACAGCTTTGCTGTTACCTAAGCTGAGTTGTGAGAGAATGAGCTGCAAAACCTCCGTGGGTGAATCTGATTATCTATCTATCAGGAACCTGGGTATTCAGTGTACAAATCTGCTCTCAGATGGACTAAAGCAACCTGGGGAAAGATAAGAGAGTTATCATTGAGATAAATCTCCTGTCTGTCCTGAGACCATCTGGATTTCTTTGCAGATATTGTCAGTCTCTCCTCTGGTTGACTCTGGGTAAGAGCAGAGTTTCTCCTCCCATTCAGTGAGTGGAACAAACTCCCCCATATCGAAGTTGAATGGGTAAAACGTGTCTGTGTTCTCTTCATATAAGGTCTCTTAAACTACTTATAATTCACATCTCCTTAAAAGTAAAGGATAGCTAAAAAGGTCTCATTAGAAAGACAAACTATGGTAAAATTTGCTTGGAATGTTAAACATAACATTTACCAAAAATTAGTGCTTTAAATAGGATGGTCAGTTGAACTGTATCCAAATTAAAAAGCTATGAGAACTTTCTAAAAACAGCTATAACACGGGATCTCCCACAGATGGGCTAGTAGCTGTGCCCTAAACACAAGGTATTCTAACAGGAGAGATAGGTGGAGGAAGACATGAGAACAACCATTTTAGGGAGAGAACTGGGGCAAAAAATGTTGGCGCCTTCAGGGAGTGGCCCAAACCTCCAGTTCCCAAGACAGAAAATGTCAATATGTTTTAATGTAGATTTCCCCAGGAATATGGACCACAGATACTTGGAGTATGGGTGACAGGCTAACTAACTAGCTGTGGTTTCGGTTTCTAGTAGACAAATGAGTTGGAAGATTGGGAAATCTGCTGAAGCAGAACATCAAAATCCTTACAGAACTGAGCAAATACTTCAGCATCCACCTCACCCCAATACTGTGAAAAAGGGATGTCTAACTTGTGAGACAGAAAACAAAGAAATAAAGAATGAGAGATGCCTTAAAATCTGGCCCTTGACTTAAGTGTTTCCACCCCACCAGAGACTAATGATTGTACATACTGCTTCCTCACACAGAAACCAAGAAAACCGCTCCTATGTAGGAGTTATTCAGAGTTCATGCGAGAATCCAAACTGACTTGGAAACTATAGTAGCAAATATTTAAGATCTCTATCTAGAACAACAAAGTTACAATGGAGAAGAGTCTTCCTAAATTACAAATATTTATTATAACAATATGACTAAGACATCTCTGTGATTTGTATCGACCTGTTAAGGAATAATGAGAAGAGGATAGTGGACAACAAAAAGGGGGCTGTCTGGCTTTTCAATGAAAATAAACAAAACAAAAAGACAGATCTGAGAGATTATTTTTTGAGACAGAACCTTGCTGTGTTGCCCAGGCTATGCTTGAACTTGTGGGTTCAAGCAATCCTCTTGCTTCAGCTTCTCCACTACCTGGTGAATACAGTCATATAACAATGGGCCTTATACAAGAGAAAAACTATTGAAGAACCTCAACCCATCCTTTTTTCCAAGGCTGTTCAGGATGAAACATGTAACTGCTCTGTGCATCAGGGAGAGATTGCTGAAATGTAGCTAGGGTGCATAGGTTGGATGATCTAGTTTGCTTTTTTGATCATCCTATTAAGGAAGAAATTCCAAATATATCATGCCAGAGGTGACTAAAGTCTAGGGAGGCTTGTTCAGAGCCGAAGAAGTTCTATTGATTATTATATATTTAGCAGTATCTCATTTAGAGTCTTTAGAGTGTGTGAAGAGATGAAAGAGAGTCTGGAGGTCTGTAAAATAGCTATGATAGGCATGGAGAATAGAAACCATCAGGACAGATTTAAAGTCTGCAGTGGCCCTTAAAGAGGAAAAGATTTTGGTGATCTAAGAGGACACACAGTGACTTCGAGGGAAATGAAAGGTTACTAGGAAGAAATGAATTTAGAACACCAAGGAGGCCATTGTGGTCAGGTATGGTTTAGAAAATTAAAAGATAGAGAATTAGTTGCTTGTGGAAAATTCTTTCCTGTATTCAGAATGCAAGAATGTGTAAGGTATCAATTACCTTTTCATCTGGGAGTAATTAGGCACAGTTCTCGAGAGTGAAAACAGAATCATCACGCGCAAGTCTCAACTTTATAGCTAACGGTGTGTTTGGAAAGAGGAGAGAAGTGATCCTGTTCCTGCTCTGAAGAGCAGAGAGCAGACCCATCTTAAAGTGAACAGTCCCGGGAAGATGATGAAAGGATGCTACTTGGAACAGACAGGAGGTGACTTCTGAGGAACTCGGCTTGGTTAGCTTAACAAAGAAAATGCACACATAAATTGTCTTCAAATAGCTTAATAACTTCCTCATAAAAACATTTTACTATGTCACAGGTTTCAAATAAATATGAGCTAACAAGAACCATAATTTGATCCATTATAAGGAAAAAGTACAATGACCAGAGCTAGCCCTGAAGAAAAGCCTTTCTACATACAGGGTCAAAATACTAAAACCTACTCTGAGATTCTGGCCCAGGTATTGTAGAAGAGAGACTCTTCATTTAAAATACACGACTCTTGCTATGAACATAGTTGAGCA
>NC_022034.1:31245602-31259846 GCF_000317375.1 Microtus ochrogaster | reverse complement strand
AAAATAAAATAAAATACACGACTCTTAACATTCTCACCAGTAACTTTTTAAAGTATTTTCAATTTAAACTAGAACAATATTCCCTTTTTCTCCTCTGACTCTGTTTACAATTCTATTATCAAATTTGGAATGAGAGCATGACTTCAAATGATGTGTTATTTTCTTTTTCTTGTTGTTGTAACAAAATGGCTGAAAAGCAGCAGCTTAAGGGAGGAAGGGGCTGTGTTGGTCTACAGTTCGAGAGAACACAGTCCATCATCATTGTGGTAGGAAGGCAAGGTGGCAGGAGCAGGAGGCAGCGAGTCACATCACATCCACACAGGAGGCAGAGAGAGGACTCTTGGTGGCCACCATACTTCCTCCTCTTTGCACAATCCAGAACCCCAGGTCATGAGGATGATTCCACCCATCATTGGGATGGGACTCTCCCTAATCACCCTAATCTGTGTGAGCTGTCACAGACATAGCTGGTGGCTTTCTTAATAATTCCAGATTGTTTAACTGGCCACCAGTGTTCGCCAACATAGATGCCTTCTCAAGACGAGATGAAACATTTGTTCACACTTCCTCCTTGACCTTCCCACATGACTTCTCATTCTGGGCCGCAAAATTGCTGCTCTGAGCACACTACTTTTAAAGAACACCAGCCATGTTTGCTGGCGTCCGACACATTATCTGTCCACGATCACGGTGATGTTTGTGTGGGAGAGGCTGATTGATAGAACTGAATTTGCAGAGTCATGGCTGGTGGAATAGTAGATTACGGCCCATTTAGAGATGGCAGGAAACCACATAAGACTTGGTGATTTCCTTTAGAGTGCAAAGAACTATCATCTTGCCATTGTGGCATATTGATTAGAATACTTTGCTCTTCTTGGTGGCTATTTTTGAGTGAGGGGAAAAAAATGATTGGATTTCTTACTGCCATTGCCTGTAAGCATCTTCTGTAACTGAGAAGTGTTGTCAAGTAACCTGAATTTTTTAATAAGCTTACTTTATAGTAAAAACAAATTGTCAAAATCAAATGTTGAAAGGCAAACATCTCTCTAGAATCAATCTGACCACGTCTAGACCCTTGCTTCACTCCTTCCTGCTAGTCTGTTCTAACATTATGATTCTTGCCTTCTTTTTTCTTAAGGGGGCTTCCACAGTTGACAGACGTATGGCAGTTTTTATTTAATTCTCACCCTTTAGCTGCTTTTATTGCTTTCTTTTTCCATTGTTTCTGGTAAGAAGTATGTCTTCTCTCTTTATAATGATCTTTTTTATTTTCTCTCAAGACTTTATTTTTGCTTTTTTTTTTTTTTAAAAAAAAGCAGGTTAACCATGAGGTGATCAGGTGTGATTTTTAAGCTTGCATTTCTCCTGGTTGGGTATGGACAAGCTTCTTGGGTCCACGTGACACTTTATAATAAATTTGAAAAGTTCTCTTCTCCCATCTCTTCAAACATTTACTTTGCCCCCTGGTCTCCTTTTCTTTGAGTAGGACCAGTTGCATGCATGCTGGATCATTCCATGTCACCAGGCTCACACTGGAACATCCACTTTGCTGTGCTCTACAGTACTCTTATCTCATGGTTGGATACTGTGTGCTCATCTTTGAGTTCATAGTCATTCCTCCACACAGTCATATACACCTCATTTCTTCTGCTGTGGTTTTTTTTTGAGATTATAATTTGATTACATTTCTTGCTTCCCTGTCCTTTCTCCAAACCCTTCTATATATCTCTCCCCACTCTCCCTCAAACACTCTCTCTCTCTCTCTCTCTCTCTCTCTCTCTCTCTCTCTCTCTCTCTCATTCGCCCCTCCCATTGATAAACTGCCTCCATTTTTCGTGAATGTTAGAATTCTCTTCTAAAACTGAGGTATGATACCTTCCTGACAATTCTAACATCCATGACACCTCCAAGTCCATTTCTCAAGTTTTTGCTCTCTCTTGACCATAAGTTGTGCTTTCTTATTTATTTATATATCTACTCATTTTCTCTTTTATCTGGATATTTTATATTTTAAAAAGCTGTAGAAACAAGTATGCCCCTCTTCTTGTAACAAATGTCTTGAAATAGGAACTGAATTAATATGTTCACTGAAAATGGGATTTCTTGCCATTTCAGTTTGACTTAGCTCCTTATTATTTTCATGTTTTTTTTGTTTGCTTACTTGTTTGCACTTCTAAGATATATTTTTATGTTTTGCGTGTGTGCTTGCACGTGTGTGTGTGTGTGTGTGTGTGTGTGTGTGTGTGTATGCAAACTGTGAGCAGGGTCCCTCAAAGGCCAGAAGTGGCTATGCGATGGGAGCTGAAGTTATAGGTGGTTGTGAACCAACCAGTGCGGGAGTTGGGAACTAAAGACCAGGAAGCACTCTTAACCACTGAGCCATCTTTCCAACCTGTTCTCAAGCCCCTGAAAGCACAATCAACAATTGTCTTTCTTCAAGCACAGAGTCTAAGCACTGCTGAAGTTTTGGAGATCTCTTTGCATTTTGCATCCCTATTTCTGAATTATTAATAGTAGCCTCTCCAGTTCAGCTGACTGTTGTCTCTGTTGCTAGAGAATTCTCCTTGCTCTTCAGTTTGTACCATGTTCCCTGTACCCATGGATATCTCTATCGCTGATTCCTCTGCAGTGGGTGTTTTGGTTTTTATAGTTTTGCACAAATAAGTTTCCTTTTACCCTTAGTTACCTTGCGGGTGGGGGGGGCTGCTATGGTTTTGTAGCTCAGCAGGCATGGTTTTGCTGTTAGATCACAGTGATATTTGGGTCTTGGTATATTAAACAGAAGCCACTAGGTCATTTTGAACAGTTAATTAACCTCTCTGGGCATTAGTTTCTCCAACTGTACAAAAGCACAATATTATCATGGGGCTAAAAGATGGTATAAAATGATATGTTAAGCATTTCTTTCTGCTTTTGCCTCTGAACGCACCTTTCAAGAGTCCACAGGGTGGGTGTAAACTCACACTAACTGTGCGTATTTCCTTCTCACCTGTTAAGTCCAGGTTCAACTGTGTGAACCAACATTTTTCCTGTTCCTCCAAAAGTCCTGCTTATTGTAGAATATACCAGATTTCTTCAGATACTTGGCTTAACCTAAGATAATGCCCAACTCTAAAATATCATAGACTATCAAAGGCCATTACTCCTTATCATCATAAAAATATGTTTTAGTAGAATCATCAGTTATAAATTCATAGAAGGTCACACAAAATGAGAAATACAGGCTAATAAATAATTTTATTTGACAGACTTTTCCATTTATTGAGTCAGGAAATTTGAATCACAGAAAGAAGGTGACTTGCTTAAGACAGGAACATAAACTGGAGACTGTTCTTGGCTGCTATTTTACTCTCGATCTCCTCCAGAGTTCTCATCTACAGCATGCTTAAAGCTGTAGAAACAGGTATGCCCCTCTTCTTGTAATGAATGTCTTGGAAACTGTCTTTATGGCACGGCATTAGTTTTTGAAGATATGAGAAGCAAGTATACTCAACTGGTCAGCATTTTTGGATTCACTGTAATAAAGGCACCCAATGAACGCAGAGATCATATGCAAGTGGCTTGGTGTTGCAAAGACAGGCAGCATTTGACTGGGGGGGGGCATAACTTTGGCTGATATTGACTGTTCCTGTGCCTTCCCACTCATTGTTTCCATATAACAATGGCAAGCTTCCTGTCTTGAATTCAAAATCCAAAATGCTACAAAGTGCCCAATGTTCCTCCCTCCTATTTTGCTTTCTAGGTTCTTTTTTTTTTTTTGAATGAAGATTATGATGAAGCCCTCGCTCTACCAATTCAAGTGCTTAGGTTTACACGAGACCCTGAAGGATTATTACTGATGTCATTTATGTGATTACAGGCTGTGTTTACAGCAATAAAAAAAGCTAGGCTTGGGTAGTATTAAATGGCCCTACTAATTACACCACTATAAAAGGCTTATGGATGATATAAATTTCAGTATTATTATGCAATTCTGCCATATGGCATTCTTCCAAAGAAAGGTATCACAGGGCTCATTTGTTTTTCCTTCTTTGCCGTCACACACAAGGAAATGAAAGCAGGGGGCTGTACGACAGAGGACACACAGCCCTTCGAACGAGTACTTACAGCAAGAGCAGACTGTGAGAGGCCGATGCTGCTGCATATTGTCGGGATTGAAAAGTTATCTCAGGATCACAGTAAGCAATTCGGTGAAATTGGGGAAGTGAGATTTAAGACTATGGCATTTGCCGGGCGGTAGTGGTGCACGCCTTTAATCCCAGCACTCGGGAGGCAGAGGCAGGCAGATCTCTGGGAGTTCGAGGCCAGCCTAATCTACAAGAGCTAGTTCCGGGACAGGCACCAAAGCTACAGAGAAATCTTGTCTAAAAGAAAAAATAAACATAAATTAAAAAAAAAGATTGTGGCATTTTCCACCTTTCAGGATGACAATAATTAATGATCTTGCCCAACAGGAAAAGATCAACAGGATAAAAGGCATTTTCAGATACTATTGGCAGGCTTTGATTTGCTGCTGTCTTTTGGCGAGGGCACGTAGGTTGGGGGGAATTTGATGGTATCTATCAATACTAGAATGTCCATTGACTCAGTCTTAACACTTTTTAGAAGTACAATCTACAATATACTCTCTCTCATGTATCCAAAGACTTACCTATAAGGAGTTTTCTTCTAAAGTAGATGGGGTATGGTGCTGACTGGATGGTTCAGTGGTTAAGAGAACTCATTGCATTTCCAGAGGATCAGAGCTCTGTTTCCAACATCCATATTGGGCGGCTCAAAACCATTGGCAACTCTAGTTCCAGGTGATGATCTTATGTTATCTTATGCCCCCACTGCGTACCACACACATGGCATCTATACACTCTCACCTACCCCCCCCACATCACTCACACACACACACACACACACACACACACACACACACACACACAAACACATCTCTCAAAAACTAGATGGGACAATTCAAACTTGGCAAGAATCTATATGACCACTAATTTGGGGCTTATCTATACTATTACAGCAATTAACAATATACAGTAATGTGCATGTATTGAGGTGTACAATTTTCCAAGACATATTAATTAACACATGAGAAAAACCAAATTGCAAAGTAACTCGTTATTTTTGTTATTTCCAGCACTTGCATGAAAAACACACAGTAACTCTGCATATGGGTACAAATACATAGAAAGATGTCATGGAGAACAAATAACAGTATTTTAGCAGAGATTTCCTTAGAATAGAGTGGTATTTATGTGCTCAATGGGGAGTACACTCAATTTTAACTGTATTTATGCCTTGTACTTGAAATGTTTATATTACACAAGTAATGTTTATACTTATGTGCTAACCCGGGTAACTTAAAAGTAAAAATAAACAGTGGGTTCTAGCATTATCTCACGGACTCTTAGCCCTTCATGGCAGCTTCCCTGTATTTAGCAGTTTTGGTAGACTGGATATATGCTTTAGAAGTGGTGTAATAAAGATATTTGTTTGTTATTGAGATTTGTTATTAAAGTCTTTCATTCTTTTAATTCTTAAGTTAAATTGGATTTAACCAAACTTTAATGGAAGTTCCATATTAAGACATGGAAGACTTCTTTGAGTTTAGTACTAAGTCTGTCTGCAAAGTATAATTGCAACAAAAGTTATTTCAAATAAAATTGGTACACCTGAAATATTAAATTTTATTTATTTGTTTACTTCTAAATCATAGTCATCTACTTCAGAAATCCAAGAAAATTTGGTTTATACTTAAGAAAAGGCTAGGATGCTAAACATTAGCATGTTATCTCATTGGCCTCTTTTCCTGAAGTAGACAGGTTAATTAGGAAGCAGGATTAGCAACATCCACTACTTTGATCTTGAGATTTTTTTCTTTCTTTCTTTTTTTAGTTCTTCTGAGAACTAAATGAACTAAAATAAAGACTCCATTTCCTTCCTAGAATGACAGAGAAGTGAAGTACAAATTAATTTCTCCGGATGGAGAAAACTCTTTATTAACCAATTCTTTCCCCAACTGTTGGTTCAAATCCCGAGTTCAGTCAGAATCACAAAAAGGACTGATGGGCCACCCATTGTCTGACTTGCCCTTGAACTTTGGCTTAGAGTAGAAAAGAGTCTTAAGAGTGGGCTGACTGAGGTGCAAAAGCAACAGACATCAGAGACAGAAGCATCTAAGCAGTTGGTGGCGGCAGTTTAAGGAGCATGGCTTGACATAGGGCAGAGTCAGAGCCAACGTGAACACAGCAAAGCAGCTGGAAAGGTTTCACATAGTGTTGGGCACACAGTGTAATCAGCAGATGTTAGTGAAATTTAACCAGAGACAACTTTGTACACCAGTAGGTATAGTCTACAAACAAATTAAACTTCTATCTCCATGAAGTGTATTTTCTAAGTTAGCATGGTGAGTGAATTTAAGTGTTTAACTGGGGAGATGACATAGATATGCAAGGTCATGTGGTTGGAGATAACCTGGCTTGACAAAGATTTGTAAAATCATGTCAGAGGTCTGGGTATAAAAATAAAGGAATATAATAAAGGCATTTTCAAAGAAACCATAAACAATGCTGCAGTTAGTTGGATGTCCCTGTGAAGAGTTAGAAACATTGGTAACTGTGTACATTGTGGTGCTGCGCCCAAGGGAACCTTTGGTATACATTTCCAGAATACAACAAAGGATTCTGGTGACTGAGTGGCATCTTCACCATTTGCTGAACAGAACGTGCTATGGACCAAGGAAATAAGGCACCCTGTCAATGCCAAAGCTGCTTCTTTCTGATCTGCTGGATATCCTAACAGTCCCCATGAATAGTTTAAACTGTTTTGTCAGGAGAAGGAAACACTGAGCCCAAGAACCCTGATATGCTCTTGGTCTTTGGTCATTTTTGTCCTATAATTTAGAATTACTAGAGCTTCTACTGTCTTATGAGGTTGTTAGAAATTTGACAAGAGCTACAACTGAACATGACCACAAGATCTTGGAGGTACTTGCTCAGTCACTGGGGATGGCAAAGACATCTATCTTAAGGAGACTAAAATAACAATCAAGGGATATTTCCCTCTTTGTGAAGAGGTCACTTAAGTCAGGCAAGATAATATAAACCTTTGGTCCATATAACCATTGGTAAGGGGAAAGTAGACCTGTAAAAATGTAGGAAGCCATCAATATACTTGAAAGTAACCAATGGACTGGCTCGTAGACATCCAGTGGATAAGAAGGCACGACAGATAAGTGAAGTAGAGCGGGTGGATGGTGATGTCTTTGTCGTATTCTCTGGGGAGATAGATGGGGCTCTGAGTAGCATAGGGACTTAAGAAGCAGATGACATTTTCTTAGAGTAAATTGGGGTCCTGTGAAAAGCACATTTGTATGTCAAGTAGAGGGCCAAGGAGAGATCACTGGGAAGCAATGTAGTGATTTCCACTTTAACAATTATTTTTATATTTTGTGTCGGTACCTTGTCTGAAGTTAAATCTGTGTACCATATGCACATTAGTGCTCCATAGAGGCCAAAAGAGGGTGTCAGATTGCTAACACTAGAGTTACAGACCACTGCAAGATGACACTTGGGTGCTAGGAATCACAGTTGGGTGTCCTGGAAGGGCATCCAGTGCACTTAAGCAGTGAGCTATCTCTCCAGCCTGGCAATGGATTAGTTCTAAGCATTTCTAATGAATTGTGCTCTGAATGATTGGGAAGGAGGAGGCCTCTGGGTGAATGGAGGAAAGACAGAGGAAAGACAGGGTCGAAGCGAAGGCATTCGTAGTGGTGTTTGGAGGCAATAAGGAAAGGAAGTCCCTCCAATTTGGACTTGTGCATTCATAGGTGCCTTCCTTGTCAGTCTTCTCTAGCCTGAGAGTTTGGAGGTACAGAAGAAGGGAGATGGCCTCTCCTCACCAGGGGCTCTCCAAACTGAGCAAACGGTGCCTGAAAGCATTCCCCCAAAGACTTGGCGAATAAATGAATCATGAAGGGAATAATGAATGAGTATCCATACGAATGAAGAAGAATGACTGAGTAGGTAAGAGAACCGAAATCTATATAGTAGAAATTTGAATGAGATATACTCAGTTGGAAACTTCTGGAAAGTTCTGTTTAAAGGAAACATAGGCAGAACGAACACTAAAAAACACTCCTGGGGAGGAGTCACATTCTTGCCTTGTACACCAGGATGACACCCTAAAGGACACCACATTCAGGATGGGAACACATTAATCCCAGATTTTCCCCTCAGTTATCACAGTTCATCAGCATAACCCGAAGTCAAAACAGTAGAACCCCGGCGCTATGGGTTCCTAAGTCTCCATATAGTAACTTGCAATTTGAACAGTGCCAAGACTTTACCATTCATGTCACTTACGTAAGCTATGCCCACACACCTCTTTATGAGAGGTTAGTGACCAAATTCCTGGGCTTTATTTTTAGACTTTCTTTGCTTGCTCCTGGATGGGTCTGCCTTACTTTTCTGCGAGTCTAATAAAAGTTTAAAATCAATAGCTGCCTTAAAGCTGTGCTATAATGGTTGTGAGTTTAACACTGCACAGCTGGAAGTTTCGACCTCAGCCACCAAAGGCAAAGCTGAAACGTGCTTGGAGGTAGGGGGAAAGCAGCTTGCTGTTTCTCCTAATGCAAAGTCGGGGTCTTGGCGCTAAGGGCATATGCACCATCAAAGGAGGTCAAGGGAGGCCACTGGGCAGCTGTGCTTTGAATCTGGGAGGGGCTGGTGACTGTTCCATTGAGTTTGTCTGTGATGTCCTCCTGTTCAACAGTGGCTATGCAACAGCTCTGTAATCCCTAATAACTTGGTTTCTCCTCTTCTCAGAGGATGACAGAGGTGGCCATTTTCCTAGGTATTTTAGCCCTAGTGCTTTGTGGTATCCTAGGGCATTTTGCAGCTCTTTTTCATCTTGGATTTTTATATCATATTTTCTTCCTTTTCACACCGATGTTAGTTTTGAACTCTGAAACAGAAAGAGTTATACTGGCCTACCCTTCCCCAAGAAACAGCAAAATAATTTTTAAAAAAAGAAAGAAAATGGTAGCATATGCCCAGGAGTCTTAAGAATGAGTTCGTTGAAGGACAGTGCTGGTCCTTGGAGTAAGCCTGTGTTACTGCTTGCATATTTATTACTGTGGTATTCACTGAAATGACCCTAAATGAGATGGGCTCCTTGCTATTCTAGTTTGTTAAGGGGAATGTGGGATTTTGATTATAAAACAATGACCTGGCTCCCCATGCTGGAATCCATTGAGGATTTCATGGTGACAGGGTCATTTGAAAGCATCTGCAGTCTGCAGCCCTTTGTTGCCAGCACGCAGTCCCCTGGCTTTGACCAAATCACACTTCTTTTTCTTCAACTTCTCAAGTTGCCACAAGTTTTGGACAGCTGGAGAGTTTGATTTCCCAGCTGCTCTGGATCTGCTTCCATCTCTACATGAGCATTTGTTGGACACATTTCACAGATGCATTCTGTGTGTGGAGGAAGAAAAGGAAATGGTCCAGCTGACCTTCGCACATACTTTAGCAGACATCAAGCGCTTGCAACTTTTTACTGAGCAAAACACAGTGACGTCGAAAGGTCCTGTGAAGATGGGCTGAGAATGGAAGCTGGATTTCCTTTCCTTTGTCCAATATTTCTAATGACGTTTCTGTGTCTGTCAAGGGAATGCAAATATTTTCTTTTGGTTTATGTCTATTTGAGTCAAGGTTAAAGCTACCTGGGAAGGAAAAGACTAAAGATAGGAAACAGAGGAAATAAGAAGCATGTAGAGAGATAAGAGTGAGAAACAGGATGGAAAGGAGTTGTGCCTCTGTATTTCAATGCTCTACCCCAAAACTGAGAAGGTTGAGGCCATGCATTTAAGGTCATCCTAGATTTCAAAGGAAGCTCTACCTATCTACAAACAAACAAAAACGTCGTGCCAATCTTAAGTCCTAAGGAAAGCTCTTTAGTAAAAAAACACTCCCTGACCTCGAGTTCCTTCTGTGACTGTCTTCCCAGTCTCAGTGAATCGTGTAGATGCATCTCAGCTAAAAGACCAAGGACACCTCTGGATCTTCTGGACAAAGATGCTGGCTGCCTGCTTTGCCCTTGACTTGATCGGCATAGGCAGAAAGACCTCATCTCTGTGCTGGTGGAGTGGTTGGAACATGTGCCTCTTTAGAATGGTCACACACTTATACAACACATAAGTGACCTCCTCTTCACATGGGCCTCCACAGTGGGAAGAGAACACCTGGACTCTTTCCTCTTGGATTCCTTTAAAAATCACACCAGTAGCAACTCTGACATTCAAGGTCGCATGAAAGAGTCCATGCATGCAGGACTCCGGGCCAGAGTCTCCCTTGGGATTTTATTCAAATTGAAAGGTTTGTATATAAAATTTAAACTGATAAAATGCTTGTCATGGTGATTCATGCCTATAACCTAGCATGTGGGAGGCAGAGGTCAGCTTGGGCTACTGAGAGAGACTTTGTCTCAAAATCAAACAAGAAACTAACACTCCAAACTGATAGGGAAGAACATTCATTATTTATTAAGTAAATTTATGTGTGTGTCATAAATGTCTTCTGTTTACCTCACGTCTATACCGCACCTTATTTAGTTCACATGAAACTCATGAGAAAATTCCCATTATTATTCAAACTTGTAAGTGAGGCAGTGCAGCTCTAAGGAACTACAAACTGCAATGGCTCTTGAATTTTGATTTAATTGAACTCAGAAAGGTCTCAACTACAATTGTTTAAAGTAACATATTTTTTAGTTTTTAAATTATCAGCGTATGTATATGTTTGTGTGTACCCATGAGTGTGAAGACTAGACTAGAGAGACTCAGGAGAGAAACTAAATCAACTGAGTGGGTTGCACACCAAAAAAGCCATGAAAGTTGAAAGGTTTCCTAGGGAAAAGTAGCAGGATTGGAGAAGGGAATGGGAAGGAAGGACTAAAGTTTATTATATAAAGGATGCAACAGTTTTAAAAGAGCATAGAAAAGATCCATGAGAAGCTAATGCAAACATTTCTTATTGTCTAATAAGAAAAATGAGCACGTAGTGGCAATTTATGAAAAAACATAAATGGAATTGAATAAAAATATGATACTACTACTACTACTAATTATAAAAGCAATGCTTAGTTTATGTTAAGGGAAAGGTTTTTAATCAAATAATTAAGGATGAACAATATAATATTTAACTCAGTCAAATGCTCAAAAGGGCCTTTGTCTTTACTATCAAATATAGAACTATTGTAATTTCTTCTAAGGAAAACATACTACAAGAAACCTTAGAGAAAAAAAAGACATTCTTATAAACAACTGACTAGGGAGTTAACAGTAAAATAAAGTGATGCCTGTGTTCTTGGAATTGTTAAGTAATAAAACAAAGCACGACGAGAAGCAGCATAAGTTCCGAACATTTTCATATTTGGGATTATTTTCCTTATGGTTTTCCTCATATAGCTAATGACTCTGGCCCGCAGCAGAACCCCCATTTCCAAGTATTGCATTTAAATGTGTCTAGTTGAATGATCTTCCCCCAGCTCCTCGGAAGCCCCCAAAATAGAAACCAGTGAATGGGAACATTCACAAAGTGCACAGGCAGGGAATTCTGATCTGAAGATAATCACAATGCAATTCCAATCCTTGGAGGGGGAAAAATCATTTTCTCCTGCAGATCCCATGCAGCAGCTTGCAATAGTGCCTGCAAGAGTCCCAACCGCTGAGTCTTTGATTTAATGAAAACTTAGGGAAAGCAATTCAGCTCACTGCGGGGATGACTTTGTTCCTCCATTATGATTCTTTTTTAATGAGAAAGATGAGTGTAAGGATAAACTCTATTCCTCTGAATTTTTACACTAATTACATACAAAGCACTATTTTGGCAGAAGGGGACTTATCTGCTTCAGGCAATACAGTTATCATCTTGTAACCACCCTTCAATCTCCCACATGAACTCTGAAGCTCCGTGCCAGGAATGAGTATTGCTCTTCACCAGCTCTCAGCATGGAAAAATGAATGCTTAAAGATTTCCCAAATTAACAGTCAACATGGGCTCCAGATATAACAGGGAGACAATCCTTTCCTGCAAGCTCAGATGCTGTTTGGAATGAAGAAATCAAAGGGGTATTCATTAATGAGGTATTTAGCATGGGGAATGCAGGAGGATGGGAGAAATGAAGTGTGTGTGTGTGTGTGTGTGTGTGTGTGTGTGTGTGTGTGTGTGAATTTATATGAGGATGTATTAAGAGAAGAATATGGTGTTGCATATTCTTCTCAATTTCTTTCGATCTGAAAGTCATTTATTGGTTCAATATTGAAGGCTCTGTGTACAGTATCCTGTATTTCTGACTGTTTACTGCAGCACAGATATAATGCTTAATAATGAGTGCTATAGGACACTTTATTTGCTGCACATTTATCCTGCATGCACTGTATATGCATAGAATGTGTGTATCTGGCACCATCTGATGCATAACTTGGAGCCTGATGGTCAAGATCCTTGGTATTCTAGAAGGATGCCACAGTGAAGGAAGGCACTTTCAAGGGCAGTTCCTGACATCAGTAACTGACCTAAAGAGCAGCTACCTACTGGAAACTCAACAATATATTATTCCAACCAGGCAACCACAGTGTTGGAATGGACTATTTTCTTTTTCCCATCAAATATAATAGAGGCACAATAAATCTCATCTCTTTAAGTGTATGGTTTGAAGAGTCTTGACAAATGTCTATACTTATATAATGCCTATCACAAATGAGATACAGAGAACAACGCCATCGACACAAAGGTTCTCTTGGTGCCTTCTGCAGAATGCCCTCGTTTTCAGTCTCTACCAACCATGAATCTACTTTCTGTCATTATTATTCTGTTCTCTCCAAATATGCAATTATCTGCTTGGAGTATAAATTTTGCATCTGGTTTCTTGCATGTAGCATAATGCTTTTAAAATTAGTCTATATTGCCGAATGTATCAGCACCTTATTCTTTTTTCTTAGAGAGTGTGTCTGGATTATATACATTTATTGCATTTTCCTGTTATCTATTTGTTTATCTATTATTTGGTGTGTATGAGTGTGAGCACATGTGTGCTATGCTGTGTATATGAAGGGCAGAGTACAATCTGAAGGAGTTGGTTCTCTCCATCTACCAGGGACAGAACCCAAGTCATGAGGCCTGTGTGGCAAGTGTCTTTACCCTGAACCAACTCTTTGGCAACCATAGCCATCACCACCCCTCCTTGGTTTTTTGTTTTTGTTTTTTTTTTTCTGCGGAGGCATATCACTATGTAGCTCTGAGAAGCATGTTAATCATTATTTAGCCTAAAGTGGCCTTAGATTTTTGACAGTCTTCTTGTTGTAGCATCATGAATACCGGGATCACTGGTGTACACCAATACAAGCAGCTTTCCATAGATGAGTGCGCATTCATTCCGGTTGTTTACAGGTTTTCAAAGCACATATACACAAAGCAATGTTTGCATACAGTTTTGTATGTCAATATTATGTTTTCATTTTTCTTGGAAGAGAATTACTGTTGGATCATATAGGAAGTACAAGTTTAACTTTATAATAATAACAACCCAAGCTGCATTTGAAAGTAGTGTGGCCAATTTGCACTTCCAGCAGCATGACACAGGAGCTGTGTGCGTTGACAAGCAGCTTTGCTAGCAGTGGCTTCTCACTCTTCTGTGGGATTTTTCTTTGTCAGTTTCCTAACGTGATGTGTCTGCTTTCTTGACTGAAGCCTGTTTTGTCCTTCTCCGTGGCAATGTTAAGTTTCTCTCAAGGAGCATCCACTAGGACTCATCTCAGAAGCCCCTCAAGTGCAATCTTTCTATACTATAGTGACTGCAGCTCTCCAATCACACTTAAGAAGTAAAAATAAATGTGGCCTGACAAGGAGGAGGCATGGAAGTTCGCCAAGTAATTTCCCACAAGGGAGATTTTAAGAGAGCCCAATAAAAATCACCCCAGTAGTCTTAGAAAATTGATGGTGCTAGTTTCCCCATGGCTCCCAGGGGAAATATGATTCCATATTTACATTTGCCAAGTGCTCTCTCCCCCTGCCAACCCCCTAGCAGTCCCTTCCCTTCAGTGCTTCAGTGGAGGAACTGGGAACGGATGGTGCATAAAGGGATCCTTGGTCTTCTGCTCTGAGGGAAAACCTGGATTTTATGTTAATTAATTTTACTGCTTTGAGTTGGGATTTTGACTACCTGTGGTAAACACTAAACATATTC
>NC_022034.1:31196734-31245502 GCF_000317375.1 Microtus ochrogaster | reverse complement strand
GAGAGAGAGAGAGAGAGAGAGAGAGAGAGAGAGAGAGAGAGAGAGAGAGAACCCCAGCACGATGCTGTCAAGTTGTCAAGACTTCCTTCTAAGCAAGAATCCTATTTTTTAAGATGAACTTCTACATTATTTTTTCTAACTGCATGACTATTTTAAGTCATGCTTATGAGTGTTATATTGCACTATTTGAGACTTATTTCATTGTCACGCTCACACAAAGCAAGACATGATAGAAAATATGTGAAAGTCTATCTTCAGGAATGAGAGGCTTACCGACTTGCTTTAGCTGGAAGATTATTTTTTATTCAAAGTTAGAAGAGCTTAATGAGATTCTTTTCAAAGAAAAAGCAACCCTTGTAAGACCTGTCACCAGGAATCCTGAAGGGATACTCCAGGGTCTATACAGTGGCTAACACTTCTGATTCTGTTCGTACTTCCATATCCTTCTGCACGCCATGACTGAAGGAAGAACACAAGCTCCCAACGTGTTCCTGTTTCTCCCCAAGCACACTGCCTTCACTTCACTGTCTTTATTTCCCTTAATTAAACACAAATACAGAAAAATGGTAGTAAATAAAATGACTTCATCTGTTACACAGGAAGTGCTGAAAGTAGTTCTGGCAGATAGTTAAAATCGGTAAGAAATGACTGTGGCAAAAAAAAATTGATTTTTATTTTCTTGTTAAGAAAAGTATCCCGTGTCACTTTTAATTTCAAAAGCTGGTCATATTTCTTGCTTCTGCCTGACAAAAGCAAGAATTCAATCTTAGTTGAACTCTAGCCTGTCCTCCTTTGGTTGTATAGTATTTGCATTTTCTTTGTGTCTCTTGGTTTTTTAATTTCAGCTAGTATTATCTAAAATTATTTTTGAAAAGACGAAGGATGTAGAGATGAAGTAGAGTCTTCATGTATTTCTTAGGCGGATCATCAGGTCTGAAGCCTCACTTGCTTTCTTAGTTACAGTCTTAAGGGTCTTGCTTTCCAGGTTTTTTATGGGCACATTTCATTTCCCAAATACTTCTTGGTCGAAGTAACAGTACGTCCCATTTTACTTTACTTCTTTAACTGGACACATCAGAGCAAGCCACAGATGTGAAGTTCACTTCTTTCTGTGGGATCTATCACTGGAGGGATTTGCTCGGAACTGTAGTCAGAGTCTCAGTTTTAGAACCAACTGACAAAAGCATATCTTCAGCCTTTCAGGCCACGCTTAGAACTTGTTCAGCAAGACGCACTATTTTGGAAGAAAACACAACCCACATTTTCCCAGGAATTAGTTAATGCCCAAGGGCACGTTCACAACTACCTTTACTGGAGCCTACACTGGAACCTGATACCTCCTTATCTTTTAGGCATTGATCTAGTACAATTTTTTTAAATTAATTATTTATTAAAGATTTCTGCCTCCTCCCCACCACCGCCTCCCATTTCCCTCCCCCTCCCTTGGTCAAGTCCCCCTCCCTCGTCAGCCCAAAGAGCAATCAGGGTTCCTTGCCCTGTGGGAAGTCCAAGGACCACCCATCTCCATCCAGGTCTAGTAAGGTGAGCATCCAAACTGTCTAGGCTCCTACAAAGCCAGTACGTGCAGTAGGATCAAAAACCCATTGCCATTGTTCTTGAGTTCTCAGTAATCCTCATTGTCCGCTATGTTCAGCAAGTCCGGTTTTATCCCAGGCTTTTTCAGACCCAGGCCAGCTGGCCTTGGTGAGTTCCCGCTAGAACATCCCCATTTTCTCAGTGTGTGGGTGCACCCCTCGCGGTCCTGAGTTCCATGCTCGTCTAGTACAAATTTGAGAGGGAGAATTTACCCTAACCTTGCAGTCAGAATTTTGGCAAGGTTACTTATAGTGATGTCACCCTTAAATACTCTCAGAGGGTTTCAGATATGACAACCATAAGTTTTAGAAGCTGTATGAGTGCACTGACAGAGAGCTGTTTAAAACTAAGTAAATAAAATACAATCAGGAAACTGCTTGCTGTCAAGTGCTCTAAGGCATACACGTATCATTAATATGGAGGCTCGCCTAGATACTATTTGTGCTAGGAGAGATGGAATGGTCAGCACTTGATCCTACTGCAGATTGTGAGAACACTGAGAAAGGAGAGCCTGGCTGTAAAAGACTCCCTTACATGCAGGCTTTCTATCCCTTCTCTTGCACACTCTCTCCCAATCTTGAGCTTCCTAAACACAGAGGTTATGTTTCCAGAACATCAAAATGACTCAGTATATACAAACTTAATGCAATTACTATGTTGATTTCCAGATGTTAGCTTAATATCAGCCTATTAAAACTCTATAGATGAAATTTAAAACAAACATTATGAGTAAACGCCAAATACAGACACACAAGCAAGTTCAGTGCTCATCTAGGGGGGTGGGAGAAATCTCCAGAGAGAGCTCTGCACTGTGAGAACTGACTCTCTCCTGAGAAGACAGGTTTTCCTCGGCCCTTTTTAGTCTTTCCTTCAAAAGGGCATCCAGGTTTCTGTCCCACCTTCACCTTCTTTGTTCCTCCCCCTTGTCCGCACTGATGTTCGGCCCATAGTCTAGAAGACTCCTCTTCTCACCACTCGGTCTCACTATACCATACACCTCAGGCCAGTTTCGTGTTCAGGGCTTTCAAATTCAAGCAACATGAATGTCTCCTTTTGTTCTAAAGGGTCTCCCATCTCTCCTGCTGCCTCCGGGGCCCCTCCCAGTCCCAATCTGTCACAGCTTCACCTTTTCCTACCTACCATCCTTGAGCAGCGTTCTTGGTTGTCTCGCATCTAAAATTTTGGATGATACTTATTTCCTTGGGTTGAAGGAGTAAGCAGGAATATCAAATACACTGTAGCTGGCATGTTACAAAGGTTCTGTAGATGGTATTATTAATATTATTAACACTGAATCTTTTTATACATCCAGTTTTCTAGTTTCTACTTATAACTGTTATAATCATTATTTCTGATTTTTAATATGCATTTGTCACAGATATAGACTTTTTACTAAATCTCTGGACTCTTAGAAAATAAAATAATACAGACAAGAACTCAAAGAGGAGAAACAATTTATGATCTCAAAAGATCACAAAAGATGAATTCACCATTTTCACATGAAAAATTTTTTCAGCATTAGGCTATTGCAAAATTGTTCCCAATTTAATCCCAGTATTCTTAATTATAATCCTTGTACTAGGTTAAATAATACGATTCTTTTTAATGTTGATTCAAGCTCACATCAAATGAATTTTTACATTCCTCCCTTATCTTTCCTTTTCTGATACATTCCCACAGTTTCTCAGAAATGAGTTACTAATTGTATGCCTCCCCCATTGCTTCACTTCCTGGAGTTTTTTCCTGGCTTGAAGCACCATTCAAGAAACAGTAGGATAACTGTTGGGCAACACACTTATATCATTCAAATTCATCAGCTTCCAACTCACACAGAGGAAACATAGCTGAGACTTAGTGTCTGTAACTTTTATAGGCTGACAGTTTACTCTTAAAACTAGTTACAGCTATTGATATTAAAACAGAAAAAAATTCCAGAAACATTGACTTAGGGAGAGCAAAGTAAATTAGGTTCTAATGTATATTCAACATTGAAAAGGCAATTGAGTACTAGTGCAGTAATTTCTTTTGTGTGTGTGTGTGTATGTGTGTGTGTAAGAGGTTATGTATGTGCTTGTGTGGGTATGTTCACACATATATAGGTATGCTTGCATGTGTTTGTGTGTATGTGTGTGTAAAAGGTAATGTATGTTCTTGTATGGGAGTGTTCACACACATATGTAGGCATACATGTGTGTTTATGTAATTCCCAGAGACTAACATGAGGGGCCATGCTCAATTACTCTCCGACTTATTTTATGACATAGTGTTTTGCCATATCTAAAGATAATTCTGCCCAGTCAGCTGTCCAGTGAGCTCCAGGGATTTGCCTTTCCAGTTGTGCTATTCAGATGCATGCTGCTATGTCCAGAATTTTAGGGAGGTTCTGAGAATCTGAACTCAGGATCTCATACTTGCAAAGCAGGCCCTTTAGAAATCACACCACCCCACTTCAGCTACCTTTGATCTATTGTCTTCTAAGATGAAGTCTGCTATTAGCTAAGTCAGTATAACATTCTAGACAAAAATCCAAATAAAGACAAGTAAAAATGAAATATTGATTTTTATTGAGCTCTACATTTTTTGCTCCCCTCCCTGCCTCTCCCCTCCCCTTCAACCCTCTCCCAAGGTACCTATGCTCCCAATTTACTCAGGCAATCTTGTCATTTTCTACTACCCATGTAGGTGATGTTTTAATAAAATTTTCAAAAAAGGACTTTTAAAACTGTTATAGTCCAGAAAATGGGAAGATCTTCCATCCTCTTGGGTAGGTAGAATTAACATAGTAAAAATGGCAATATTACCAGAAGCAATCTACATATTCAAAGCAATGCTCATCAAATCCCAGCAAAATTCTTCACAGACCTCTAAAGAACAATACTCAACTTTATATGAAAAAGAAAAAAAAAACAGGACAGACAAAACAGTCCTATGCAATAAAGGAATTTCTGGAGGCATCACAATCCATGAGTTTAAATTCTACTACAGAGCTACAGTACTGAAAACAGCCTGAACTGGCATAAAAACAGGCAGGAAACCATTGGAACCAAACTGAAGACCCAAATATCAATCCACACACTATGAACACTGGATCTTTGACAAAAAAGCGCAAAAAAAAATATAAATTGGAAAAAAAAGCATATTCAACAAATGGTACTGGCATAACTGGATATCAACATGTAGAAAAATGAAAATAGAACCATATCTATCACCATGTACATAACATAAGTCCAAATGGATCAAAGACCTCAATATAAAGACACCTCATAGAAGAGAAAGTGAGAAGTACCTTTGAATGCATTGGCACAGGAGACCACTTCTTAAATATAACTCCAGTAGCACAAACACCAAGAAAAACAGTTAATAAATGGGACCTCCTGAAACGGAGAAGCTTCTGTAAAGCAAAGGACATGGTCAACAGGATAAAACAACAGCCTACAGAATTGGAAAAGATCTTCACCAACCTCACATCGGAGAGAGGACTGATCTCCAAAATATACAAAGAACTCAGGAAATTGGTCATTAAAAGAAGAAATAATCCTATAAAAAGTGAGGTACAGACCTAAACAAATAACTTTCAACAGATGAGTCTAAAATGGTTGAAAGATACTTAAGTAAATGCTCAACATCCTTAGCCATGAGAGAAATGCAAATCAAAACAACTCTGAGATTTCATCTTACACCTGTCAAAATGGCCAAGATCAAAAGCACTGATAATAGCCTATGCTGGAGAAGATGTGGAATAAAGGGAACACTCCTCCATTGGTGGTGGGAGTGCAAACTGGTATAGCCCCTTTGGATATCAGTATGGCAATTTCTCGGAAAATTAGAAAATAACCTACCTCAAGACCCAACAATACCACTTTCAGGTGTATACCCAAAGGATGCTCAAGCATACCATAAGGACATGTGCTCAACTATGTTCATAGCAGCATTATTTGTCATAGCCAAAATGTGGAAATAACCAAAATGCCTCTTGACCTATGAATGGATAAAAAAAAATGTACATTTCCACAGTGGGAAAAATGCGCACAAATGGATGGATCTAGAAAATATCATATTGAATGAGGTAACCCAGACCCAGAAAGACAAACATCATATGTACTCACTAATAAGTGGCTTTAAGACATAAAGGAAAGAAAAAACAGACTACAATCCACAATCCTGGAGAACCTAGACAACAATGAGGACGCTAAGAGAGACATACATGAATCTAATCCACATGGGAAGTAGAAAAAGACACAATCTCCTGAGTAAATTTGAAGCACGGGGACCATGAAAGAAGGTAAAAGGAGAGGGGGTAGGAAGGGAAGAGAGCAGAGAAAATTATATAGCTCAATAAAAACATTTAAAAAGAAGAGGCAGATCAATTGCACAAAATTTGGATATCGAAAATTCACGTTACTGTCATTGCAGACACTGCAGATTCTTTTCATATATTTTTTGAGATTAAAGATTGCAATCTCAAAAAAAACCTGATATATTTAGCGATATACATGCTGTTGTTTGTTATTAAAGTATATGACTACTTTCAAACCTATTAGTGATTATTCTTCAATGGATCCTAGTCAACAGCTACAATTTAAGAGGAAATTTTTGGCTTTCTGTGGGACTGTCAATAAAAGGATTTTGTCAAGTTTGATAGTATACTCATAGTGCTCTGAACACCCTATGAAACAAGAAGGGATGCACCCCCTCCCAAGTAATTTTTATTAGACCTACTCTTTTAAAATGTATTTTCTTATATTGACTCTTGGAAAACTTGTTTTTATTGCCTTATTATTCTAAGTATAAAATAGGACCGCAATTGGCCATTTTTGAGAATTTCCTTTTCTTTTATTCCTCTTGCATTGTTACACGAGTTGTTTTTATTAGTATTTATGTGACTTTCCTAAAGAACATATATTTGTCTGCAGTTCCCTTAGACAGCTCAGGACTAGCATCTTTAGGAGAGTTGCACTGGGCCTGATCCAGGTTTTCGGGGCTACTCTATTTAGATTCATTGCGAGGAACAAAAGCCTTAAAAGGAATTCAAATTGTGAGTAACTGTACTTTTCTCCAACACATATATCTCCTACTTTTTGCTGAATTTACACAATGTATGCTTCTTTGTGATATATTCCCTCATTTTCTCTGCAGTGTTACTACAAAATGACAGAATGAGTTCTGGGGATATGAATCATCTTGCTGGTGCTACTAGTGATGAGATGATATCTAGTCAAGGCTCATGTTCTTCTACATGGTTGTAAAAGTCCTTTTCCTGGGCTCAGGGACAGCTTACCTTGTCTGACGGCTAGGGTAGTAGTATAGACCAAGAAGAGGAGGATGTAGTTGAGAAAGCTCTGGAAGACTGGGGTGTTGGCATGAAAATCTTCTGCCAGGTACTTGCTGGTCAAGCCGATTCCACAAACAAGAAGGGATAATACTTGGCCCAAAGCCACAGAGATTAGCATCTCCCTGAGAAATGAAGAGAAATATAGAGGTGTCAGCAGGAAGTTCGTGCAAACAACAGTAGTTAATTCCATTGATAATTCCTAGCAGGCACTGAGTTAAGGGCAGTGAGTACTACCTATTGTAACCATCGAAGTGATGCTTGGGGGACTGTGCAGTTATTAGTGAGGCTTTGTAGAGATGGAAACTAATGCTTAACATGCTTAATTAATCTGCTCACAGAACACATAGTGAGGATAAAGCAAAACCTGGTTATGAGATCAAGCCTCTGCATGGGAACCTGGCTCCATTCCAACCACTGTACTCCAGAGGCTGTTGTGCAAGGGCTATCATCTTGATGCTTTCCACAGTACTGTGCCCTAATGATGCTGGGTGCATGCCCAATCCTGGCAAAGAGGAAGCATATTCCAACATCATCTGTGTGTACATTAAAACAATAAAGAAAGATTCGTTGCTTTACAGATCAAGCTCCAAACTCAAGAAACTCTGGGATGGAATGATTAAACAAGCCTCTGGAAATCCAGCAGGACCACCTCTTGTGTCCTCCTAGCCTCCGGAACTCTGCCCTAAGAAGCTTTAATATGCATTGGGTCTTTATCCCTTGCTTTTCAAGTTACAACTGCCTGTATATTAAAACAATTATTCCTGAAATTGACTCAGGACTGCGGTAGCATAATAATTACGCAAATATTTTCATTGCCGTTTTCATAGGCAATGCTCTTGTAGACTTCTGAAGTGGGGACTGGGAGCAAGAGTCAGTGTTCAGTTTCCATGGAAATGAAATGCCCACACAAGCTTTGTAGTCATCACACACACACACACACACACACACTCACACACACACACACACACATACTCTCTCTCTCACACACACACACTGCGCACACAAAAAGCCTCTGGAAGTAGGAGGCAGAGTTTGCTCTGAAAGTCTCTTTTGATCTTTCTGGTTTATTTGTAGAAACAGCAATATAATAAAAGAAAGCAGTAGTATAAACACAAAGACTATGGCAAACACAGGTTGATTTTTGTTTTGTTTTGTCTTCTGGGTCTATTTCTCCTTTTTTGGAAGCTGAGGCTGATCTTGCCTTGCTTTGAACACTCGAGTACAGAGGAGGTGAAGCCATGGGCCTGCTGGGCCTAGCCTTTGAGAAGTTTTGCAGCAATTCATGTTTTCCTCTGAGGAGACAGCTTCCCAGTAAGACACCTGAGGTGTCCTGCTCAATACTGAGAGACACCTGGGAAATAAAGGGAGAAATCCAGGCAGCCTGTGTGTCAAACAGAATGGGGGTTTGGGTGTCTCCTGCCACCAACATACCAAGCTAGGCTACACTAAAGAGAAGAGAGGAGCCATCCCTAGAGGCTGCTGTTCAAGGAAGAGAGTTATGAGAAGAACAAAATGGTGTTGCTTTGGTGCACGTGGCTTTCCAAGGGTTATATGGCAACTGGAATGACATTCTTAATGTTCTCTCTCCAATGGCCTCTGGGCCATTAACGCCCACTTCTCCAGTCCCATAGCATCTTTCCATGAAGCCAGAGTTCCTGACTCTTGGAGCTACTAATATTTCAACAGTGAACAGTGATCTTCTTCTCTCATATTCCTTTACAGGATATCATTTGCAGAATGTTCATCACGCCTTCTCCAGCCTGGCCCCTAGTCATCCTCTCAACATTTGGCTCTTTTGCCACTTGTTTTGTGAGGCCTTACTACTCTCTTTCCCTCAGGACACATCTCTTTTCTTACTTTTCTCTCATTGTGTTGTAGTCACTGTTTGCTTATTTGTTTAGCCTCTTTGCCTTCATCTGACTATGGTTTTTCTATGTTTCCTGTACCTACAGTCAGAGGATTGGGAGGTGGAAGGATTAAAAGACATGCAAGACAAAGTATAATCAGAGCTGACTGTATAGGAATCTCAGGGCTTTTGTTTCTTAAAGATCAACTGGGTTGAGGATATGGGGTATGGTAAATCAGTTACTTAGCATGGGCAAGGTCCTGAGCTGAGCCCTCATGCTACAAAAGAAACAATATACCCTTTCCCCTCACCAACAGAAGAAAAAGAAACCAGTAAAGAAGAATTCAAATAAACTCAAAAATTTGTAAATGTAACTTTTAAAAAATTAGGAGATGAAGTAATAGGCTTAATTATGATACCACAATACACACTTTGTTTTTCTTGGCCCTGTCCCCCATTCTGCTCCCCCATGTCCCTGCTTGCCATATCCCCTCCTCCAACACATTTTGTTTTCATGCCACATGTGTTTCATCCGTCTTCTCCTCCAAGCCCCAATCCTTTCTTAGGACCCCCCCCTACAGCCCCTTTTCTAGTTTCATAATCTGTAGCCCCCCAAACATTTATAAGCATATAAAATTAAAATCTAGGATCTGCATGTGAGAGAAATGGAATACTTGTTTCCTATGTCTGAGATACTTTGATTAATAGACTACTTTCCAGTTCCATGCATTTCACTGTAAGTGTTCCGATCTTATTTTTATTTAAGTACAACTTAATAAATGGGCAACCATTTCTTGTCCATTTGTTTGTTGATAGAAATCTAAGCTTGTTCCATTTCTTAGCTATTGTGTATAGAGCAATAGAGAATATGGATGTGCAAATACCTGTGTAGTAGGAGTTCTCTGGGTGTATGCACATGAGTGTTATAGCTGAGTCAGATGGCAATTTTATTCTTTTTTGTTGTTTTTGAGATTTGTCTGTTCTGATTTCTGTAGGGACTGTACTTGTTCACATTTCCCCGAGCAGTGAAAAGGGATTTCTCTTTCCCCATATCCTCACAGAACTTAGTAGTATTCTTGATGTTGGCCACTCAGACTGTGGTGAGATGGAATCTCAAAGCTGTAATACTTGGTGTTTTCCAGATGATGAGGGGGTTAAACACCCTTTTTTTTTAAAAAAAAAAAAAAAACTTTTAGTGACTGATTGTGCTGCCGCAGCTTCTTCAGCTGCCTCCTCCTCTTCCTCCTTCTCTTGCGCCTCTTCTACTTCATCCTCTTCTTTCTTCTTCTGCCTTCTCTTCCTGATAGTTCTTCTTTGAGAGAGCTTAACAAATCCCAGGAAGGCCTCAAACCCATTATGTTGTAAGGAACGACCTTTAATTTCTGATCCTCCTGAATTTAGGTATGCCAACATATCAAGGGTTTTTTGTTTGTTTGTTTCTGCAGTGCTGAGAGTCTAACCTGCTGTATCATGCAAACTCAACAAGCGCTCTTCCAAATGAGCTACATTCTAGCTTTGTATTTCATTTTTAGAGAACATTCTGCTTAGTTCCTTGCCTCATTTATTGATTGGAATTTTTTTTTAGCAGTTCTTTATTATTTTATGTGTCAGCCTCTGTCTGAAATATTGCTGTTAAAGATTTTCTCACATTCGGAAGCCTGTCTCTTTATTCTGTTAATAGTTTCCTTTGTTGTATGGAATGACTTTAATTTCATGTAATCCTACCTGTCAATACATGGCTTGGGAACCTAGGGTACAGATAGTTTCTTGGGTGAAATCATTAATTGTGACTACATGGGTAGAAAGTGGTGAGAAATAAAAGATGTTGTCTTAAAAGGCTTCTTTGAAGGTGTTTGATCTAATCACCATGTAGCACGACACTAATCATAGTAGATAAATAATTAATTTGCAGTAAATTGGTAGTAATCTTATGATTGGCCATTCTTCATCATTTGCCTAATAATGCCCACACTAAAGTAGAAGAAATATAGACAAAGTTACAGCTAATGTATTAAATGGATGTTTCTGTTGCTGAGTGTGGCCTAGAAAGTGCAACATATGGAGTGTACATTCTTGCCGGAGAAGGCTAAAACAATTTATGACCTACTTAAATCATAACAATCATGTTTAAAACCTTGGTAGCATCATAAACCAAGCCACACATCTACAGAATACTTAAACAAGAAAATAGAATTTTAATCTATCATGTGACTGACTGCATACAACATCTTATAAAATAGCCTTTTATGTGCTATATTAAGACATGTAAAATGAGTAAGATATAGTTTGTCATTGAGAGGCCATTAAGTCAAACTTCTGACACTGGATTTCCAAGAAGCTTAGTTAAAAAAATAAAGAAATAGAAAATAAAGGGAAATATGCCTAATAATTCATATTTTAAAAGCACTGGGATTATTTTATACTATTTCCTTTACTCCTCAGAGAATCTTAAACAGCAAATGTTGCTATTGTGTCTTTTGCTAAATAAGGACCTAAACCACAGAGAGGCAAAACACCAGCCCAAGGTCAAAGAGGTACTTTTTTTTTTTAAATTTAGGTACTGTAAAGACATTAGGTAGAAGCTAGGTGATATGATTCCAAAACCTAACTTCTGAATTACTATGCAGGGTAACCATTAGCTGTCCAAAATATTCTCTATTCTCAGAGACTGTGTGGAGCCCAGACTTGCCTAGCAGACTGGTTTTCAGAAACCTACTGGAAACAGTAAACACAAAAGCCATAGCTAGTCAGACTGACTGACAACAGCTTTTCCACCAAGGTACCTGCAATATGTGCCTCTCAACAAGAGGTCAACACAAGCCTGTCCTTGTTTCCTTATTAGAACAAGGCTGCAGACCCACCGTGTTGAGCTATTCTTTTAATTAACAGTCATGCCTTTCAGCCTTGATGTTGTGATTCGATTGAGAATACAAATTATAATTTTATAGGGCATGCTAATAAACATGGTGTGGATCAGGAAAAAGTGCAAGGAGTATCCTACCAGATCAGTTCCTCAGTCCTTTCTTGAATAAAGGTGCTAGATGTCACCTGCATGCTTGAGTGACTTAGTAGAGACATCAAAATAAAGTAAATATAAAATCCCCAAAAACCTAATTGCTGCTATCCTACTAACTCCAGCCTCTGCTCTGCCATTTTGTCTCCATCAAACTCTTTGCTCTCCTCTGGCACAGGATGAATGCATATGGTGACATGTCATATGGAAATCTCTTTTCCAACACAAAGGATCCCCTGAGTTGGTTACTGTCGTTCGATACCTTTCATGTTTTTTTTTTCTTGAGTACCCTTGCTCTGTGGGTACTTTATGTAACTCTTCAAGACCAAAACATACAAAGTTGTCTTGAAAGTCTCTCATTGGCCATTCCTGATCCCCAAGGCCGAGACAAGTGTCTTCAGGTGAGTGTTCCTATTTCTACTTATGTTGACTGTATTGTATAGCTCATGAGCTCCCAAGAAGAAAGGGATGAATGACCTTTAACAATTCTCATGTTCTGTTCCTAAAGTCTGATGACTGCTAGACAGAAGAAAATAGATACTCAACAAGGAATGCATGCATGTCTGAGGGAGCTAGGGTCTGTGTATGGGAAGGGCAGAAGACTGCCATGGTGGTGTCTTTTCCTCACTAGAAAATTTACCAGAATGAGACAGAAAACATCCTTGTTTTTACTGTAACCCATCTGCCAGTTAGAAACTGAGACTAATAAGCTATTTTCTACTGCATTTCTGAGCAAGCCCAGAAAGGTGCTATCTTGCAAAAAAATGCCAAAATTGGTGCTGGGTGCAATTTTGCACAGCGGGCTCTTGGTTATTCATGTTGTACATAGAATAGCACAGCAGATGCATTCTAACAGAAGATACATAGTTCCTATAATTTTAGTAGCAGAAATGGAGAGGAGGCTATGATACACATTTTCATTGTCTTTGTTTGTGCATTTAAAAGGACATCTCATCCACTTTAAATTCAGACGAACTAGACAATGAAAAATGCATGAGTCTCAGGAAAAAAATGGTGCTGCTGGGAGCTGAATACCTGTTAGAACAGAGCTTGTACTCATAAATACTGACATGTCCATTATCAGCACCACTGTGTTGTGTTAAAGAAACAGAATTTAGGATGGGGGGGGTACGCTTCTGTTACAAATTAAACATTCTAAACAATAGAATTAAAAATAAAGTATACATTGTATCCCGTTTCTTCTAATCATAATTAAAAGGTATAGATAATGTCAACACAATGTTATATAATTATATTGCTCTGTAATTTTTGCTGTGAGAGTGGAATAATTATGTCATCATCTTGAATTAGAGCAACTCAACCTTCCTGTGGAGGTGTCTTCATTCTGATAATGAGTCTCAGGCAAGCCTCAAGAGATTTGTGTTAGTACAAGCATTCAGAGATGCAAATATATAAAGAATATTTAAGTATATGTTTGCTTAAAAACGATGCCACTTGAATGTGGAAGAAACATTTTCTACTATGTTTTGTGGTAAGATTTGTGTTGGTAAACCATTGACTCCAAGAAGCTCTGTGCTAAGTAGGTTTTGACTATATTCAAGATTAGTCGACTTTTATATAAGGTGATTATTAGACCAAGTACAAATGCAATGCTGAGAGGTTTAACTCTGACTGGGGTTTCTTCTTTTCAAATCTTAATTCCTGGGCTTGATCCATTCACTGGCTCTGTGGCATCATTTTGAATTGAATTTGCCATTAACTAGAAGAAATCAAGTAAGGCACCAGAAGGCCTTCCTGTCATATATCTATGGCGTCCTAAGTAAGGGAGATATCTAAACGTTAGCAAGACAAGACAAGTCACAGATACGCATGGATGTTTCATGCATTTTGTTCACTGAAAAGAAGAGAAAGCTCAAGGAGAGAGCTGGAACTTTATGGCTCTGTCAGCTCCCCATTACATGTAAGCACCACAGTTTTTACTATCTCCCACTTTGCACTTGGGGTGCTCCATGTAAAATAAGGATATATGACTGACCTGTGTGTATGGTACCTTTTCTACAAATGTCAGATTTCTTTTGGTTTTCACTTCTCTGCAGAGTCCATGACCACTCAATCCAGCTCCAGTGGTATCTACAGTAAACATCTCTACACGGACCACACTCAGTGTTATGTGGGCCCAACTCAGTGGCCCTGAGCCTCAGGCTCCTCCTGTGTAACACAAGTGCTCAGCCTGCTGGGAGGGCTGGGCCTCTGTGGCAACCAGCTTGCTACGCACTCGTGAATAAGCAGACAGCAAAAAGGAATTAGTGCATTTGAACAATGCCATATTCTTCCTTCTTCGTGCATGCAAGCTATGTGGAGTCTCTGGAGATGGCTACATTTTAATGTTCTCAAAGGATTATTTTACCCTTTATTGTGTCTCATTACTGTTCTATGCAAATGCACTGTTAATAATCAAGCCGAACACACACTTCTGTCTGCTTTTTGGGGGAACTTAGTTAGGCTAAACTAATAAGCTTTACATTTTCTTCTATTCCATAAAACTGCCTTACTTTTAAAAACTACCAGTATGTGTATACCAACCATTGACATTTATATCTTTAACGCTAAAATAATCAGGCCACTGAATAAATCCTTTGGTGGCTGCTGGGTTATAACAAATATCTATGACTTTATTATTTGCTAGTTTTGCTGTGATCCACGGAAAGATAGACAAGTCTGTAGATTTATCAAGGCCCACTGGATACAGACTGGGAGCAATGAATCTATTACTCTATCTCCAGATGTTTAGAGAGGCAAATAAATATGTAAGACAGAGAACATAAAGTACTTATGGACTCAAGAAAATCTCTCAAGTAAATCTCAAAACATGCCAGAAGCTATTAGAATAATTTTAGTGTTTAAAATTGGATGATACTATTATGAAAGCATTTTTATGGAGAACAAATATTAGAGTCTTTTTTCTAATGGTAAAGGCTTGGTTTGGTTCTGGGAAATTGGCACATCACTGCCAAGAGAGAAATGCCATGCTTGCTTACAGGCAGAGACAGACATGAAATCTCTTGGCTGGCCAATACGAAGTTATCATAAGAGAAGATATGTATATAGACAATTAGGTGGTAAGGAATTCAAAAGTGGCATAGACAGACTTTTAGTTTGGTGACATAGACAGAGTTTTAATTTGGTGACATAGACAGACTTTTAATTTGGCAGAAATCATTCTACATTTCTGAAGAAGCATGAACTAAGCATCAGCTATAATGCTCCCCCATTTCTCCACTCCTTTTATTTGTCAATGCCCAAATATCATTTTGCTATGGTTAAAACAGAATCATCAAAAGGCAATATTGAGATATGATAGATGGCTGTGTAAGTGAACTATCCTCACTAACGGCATCGACACAATAGTGTACCAGCTCTGGAAGACCCATGACAGGACATCCTTTACCCAAACACAGCAAGCACTATGCAGTGTTATGATTCTTGTCTTTCTAAATATTTGAATGACTTTAATGCATTTTTCAGTATTTTTTGGCTAAAAAAAAACATATTTTTAATGTTGTCATTACAGTTTCTTTTGGATATTGTTTTGTTTGCACATTACAGTTGTCTTTATAATAATAATAACAAAAAGAGATCTCCCCAATGCTGTTTTAGTTATATACTACTATGTAAAATACCAATAGAATAATACCAATAAAATCTAACTAAGCAACCATAGTTACATTTAATGGAAAAACGTAAAGTAATGGATCAGAATACTTTAAGCACCTCCCCCCAAAATTATACAGTTCATCTTTATTTTATAGTTGCTTAGCAAATTTTTTGAGACAGACTTTCACACTGTAGTCCAGGAACACATAGAATTCATAGGAGGCCAAGCTGGCATCAAACTCAGCTGCAATCTCCCAACTGCTGGGATTAGAGGTGTGTGTTATCATGCATTGGTTATTTGTTTGTGTTTGTGTTTTGTTGATGTTGTTTTAAGTTTTGAATCATTAGCTAATACTGGTAGGAAATATGTCAAGCTAATCTACACATTGAAAGCTAAGCTCATCAATAATAAAAGGTGAATCTACAGAAGTGTCCTGCTGACAATTTACATTTTAATTTTAATTAACATTTTAAAATGAAAATATAATTAACATTTTTTTACAAAAGATTAAATTTATTTTTCTTCTTTTGCTTTACAAGCTCACAGCTCATACAGAAAGATGGGATTAAGAAGAAAAATGTCAACTGTATATGTTCATTGTTATTTGTTTGTTTGTTTGTTTGCTTTGAGGCAAGATTTCCCTGTGTAATGGTCTGACTGTCCTGAAATTCATCCTGGATACCAGACTGAGCTCAAAGTCACAGAGATTCATCTGCCTCTGCCTCCCAAGTACTTGAATCAAAGTTGTGTGCCACCACACCTGGCTTATTTTTAGTTTTTGTAATTGACTTGCATATGTCTTGATAATATTGATGACTCGGGGATCATTCTTAAGTCAAAATTCTCCTCACGAAATTCAGTTACTGAAAATTTACAATCATTTATTTCACCAGTTAGTCCACATGAAGAGAGCAGAACTCCTTCTGGAAGCAGAACATCTGTTCTTGTGCCAAAGAATCACATAAACCTTAAGAGTTGTTAACTCACAGAAACCGCACAAATTGCCTTATGTTAAATTATTCCCTTTGTAAAAATGTTTAGGATAGACAAATACACAGAGATAGGAAACAGATAGCTGTTTGCTTAGAGATGGGAGATGTAAATGGAGGTGATAACTGATAGATGATTAACTATTTTTCAGTAATAAAAATGTTTTAAAATGAATGTGATAGTTATTGTACATTTCTGTACACTGTATACCCCTATACTAAAACTACTGAACTGTACAGCCTATGTGTATAGACTCATATACAGAAGTGATATATATGTCTATGAATCTGTCATTAAAGAGAAAGAGTGATGGAAGGAGAGAAATAACCTAAAGGGAAAATTATCTGGGGGGTAAAATGGGAAGATTGGGGGGCTAATTAAGAAAGAATAGAAAAATAAATACAGAGGAAGGAGGAGATAGGAACATAAAATAACAGTAAGGATGACTGAAAAGTCTAAAGGAGTTATACTATTAACTATCTACATAAAAATACCTACAATACAGTTAAGTTAGTATATCAATATACATACATAGTTCATATGAAATTTTACCATCTAGACTGACAATGCACCACCTCATACCCCAAGAGTAGACCATCTAATAAAATCCCAACACCAGGAATGAGAATGTGTCTTTTAAGTTGTTGGTCAGGGTTGTACAAGAGACACTCAAAATGTTATAGGCTATAGTAGGGGACCACTTGTTTGTTCCTCGCTGTTCAGCCCTGAAATCATCACACAGAAACTGTATTGTTTGCAATACTGTTTGGCCAATAGCTTAAACATATTTCTGGCTAACTCATATCTTAAATTAACCCATCTCCATTAATTCCATTAATCTGTATATTGCCATGAGGCTGTGACTTAGTGGGTAAAGTTCTTATTGCTGAAAAAACATGTACCTTGGACACAGAGTCAAGAAACAGCCCCCATCCCCAGAAGGATCTGACCTGAAAGCTTCCTCCCTGAAGACTACCTCTCATGGTACAAGTGTTAAATAAACTTCCAACAGAGGGAAACAACCAATAGTCCTATCAGCTGTCACACCTAAAATCCACAACAATGACCAACATGGCAAGATAGCCGAAGGTTGCAATAGTGGCACACATATCTTTTTTGTAACCAACAGTTCTCAAATTGAACTTGAGACCCACTCCACAAGAGGGAATTCATATCTGGTACTGGGAATCTAGTGTAATACCTCACCCTCATCAAGGAAATGTCTTTTTGCAACAGATGGAGACCATTTCTAAAAATCACAATTGATCTGAACCCAATCCCAACTGATAATATCTACACCACAACTCCTGCACCTAAGACTCAGGAATCATTCTGGAAGAGGGGTCAAAAAGATTGTGAAAGCCAGAGAAATAAGATGTTTGCCGTGGGAGTGTGTTTCCTAGAAATGGCAGAAGTGCTACACCCATGAAGTCTCCCTAGCATGGCTGCCTAAGTATAACCTGAACAAAGACAACACCAGTAGTCATGTCAGTGTGGGTGGGGGAAAGCTCTGGAGGCATTAATCCTAAAAAAAGAACTATAGGAAACTAAGAAATGCTGATAATAGAGTAAAAGTCTTCCTCAGGGAAGAGTACAACAATTGGTTAGTCAATACCAGTTGGTTTTCCAATATCAAATGATCAGCCCTGAAAGCATATACTTATAAATAACATTAAATTGACTGAACAGATTATATTTATATATTTATGAATATTTGTATATATACACACAATAAGAACACAGACATGAATGGTGAGTGTAACAACTGAAAAAAATAATTAATGAATTTGGAAGAGCACAAAGTGGTGGGGTTCATGGAAGGCTTGGGATGGAGAAAAGGCAAAAGGGAAGGGGGAAGCTGTAATTATCATGTAAAGAAATAACTCAAAAAAGGAAAAGAACACAATCATTAAGAAAGGAATAAGAGGAGAGAAGTGAAGAAAGCAATCTCACAGACTAAATAGTGATGTGGTGGTCAGTTTGCATCTCAAAATTGGCCCACCTTAGTTCATTTTTACTGCTGTTCCCTGCAAAAGAAATGGTACTTTCTCTTCACATATAAGGTGATAATAACAGTTTCTTCTTAGACTTTAGCAGAGCATCTGATATTCCCTTGGAACTGTACATTACCACTTTGGAGACAACTGACTCAGAAAATAAATTTTATTTGCTCTCTTGGGAGGTATGACACGGTCTTCTAAAGACTTGTACGGTGCAGTAATATGAGAAAATGCTTTGAAACTGAACAAATCTGGATTTAGAGATTGGTCATGTCTCTAAGACTTATTCCATTCATCTATAAAATGCAGATGTTGTAATAGGAGCGGCAGAGCTGCGTCCCTGGCACCCGGCCGCCCACCCGGCTAGCTTTACCCAAAATAACTACACGGAAACTGTATTTTTTTAAACATTGCTTGGCCCATTAGTTTCAGCCTCTTATTGGCTAGCTCTTACATATTGATCTAACCCATTTTTAATATTTTGTGTAGCACCACGAGCTGGCTTACCAGGAAAGATCTTAACCTGTGTCTGTCTGGAGTGGGAGAATCATGGCAACTCACTGACTCGGCTTCTTTCTCCCAGCATTCTGTTCTGTCTACTCTGCCTACCTAATTTTCTGTCCTATCAGAGGCCAAGTAGTTTCTTTATTACTTAACCAATAAAACAACAGATAGAAAGATGACCCTCCTCCATCATGCAGATAGTAACATCTATTTCCAAAGGTCATCATCGAGACTTAACAAGGTAGTTCATGTCAACTGCCTCCTATAATATTTGACTTTTGGGGAATAGCCAGTATAATGGTTCTCCTAACATCAAGTCTTTTTATAAGTACTAGTCCATTGATTACTCTCTATATGATTGGTCTGGTATTTTCAGAACATTGCTAACAAATTAATAAATGTTTTCTCTAGTTCAGAAAGCCTTTGGCATTATTGCCTTTCAGAAAGTCAGAAATGATAGCGGGCTGGGGGCTGGGGGCTGGGGAGGGATATGGACTACTTAATAGGTTCCCAACAGGAACTTCTGACCAGTTCCCACACTTGCTAACATCTTCTTGGAGAGGCGCTGTAACCTTTTAAGATGGCTGTGTTACAGTTTACTTTATGCATTTTAAATGATTTTGACATTTTTCATTTCAAAATGCTTTTAGCTTTGCATTTTGAATTGCGTTAGTGAACCCTGGGGCCAAAAGGCAAACAATTTAACTTTGAAATTCACTGAATGAACAAAAACAGACTGCCTCACTGTGTCCTAACATAAAAACCAATGTCAGATTTCACCATTTTATTTCACTTGTAACACATTCTTACCCCTGACGCATGAGGAAATTGTATTCGTCTGAGTGCCAAGCTTCTCCACACACAGTGTCAACCCTCTTGAAAAGTGTGTAATCAACAGAGATCATAGCTTATGGCTATGCAGGGACCTTGGCTAACTAGAGGAGTCTTTTCTCACTTTGGAAGACAAAACACCTGACTTTTGTTCCCAACAAAAGGACAGAGGAAAGTAAACATTTTTCTTCTTTTTTTGCCTCAAAAGATGATTTTAATGCCCTGCTTTAATGATAAGACAATAAAGGAGTGACTTTTATTTAAACTTTCATTGACAGAGTACCTTAAAAAACTCCTCAAAATTATGTCAAATTTATTTTTTTATAGCATGGACTAAGAAAAATAAGTTGTAGAGGAAAATATCTCCCATAGAAATAAAAATTGGGTATTTATTATAATTATTATAATTACTGGGAAGAAACTGATGTATTGAAATTTCTTTAGCAGGGATCAATCTAATAAAGACAGGGAATTGGATTATTTTTACCCCAGGTTCAAGTTGCAGAGATGAAAGACAAATTGAAGTGATAAAATGAAGTGTGAGACCCCAAAGGCTCTCAGCTGCCTCTACAACGGAAGAGAACACAAGGTAAGACCAATGGAAGCCACTCTGAAGGAGGATGCTGTGGAGGACATGTAAAGACTAAAGCTAGAGGAAGTTTATGCAAGCACACAAAGACATTAAAGTTAAATGAACGGCTATTAAAAGACAACTTGGGGCTCTTCTTGTGATATACAGTGTTCAACTTTTTAAAAAGCTATCAAGACTAAGACTGAAAAAACATCAGGTGAAACAAAAGAAATAGTGGTGCCACAAGCCAAGGATGTAGCAGTGACATCTATTGGGATTACCTTTTCCTCTGAGACTGTGTCCCATGGAATATTCTTATAGGAGGAGCCACTGCTAAGGTTACAACTGAAGACCAGGGTTAGACCCTCACCTACTGGAAACCACTGACTCTTCAATGAGGGCTCGTGTGTGTGTGTGTGTGTACATATATTAATCATTTTCCTACTAGAAGTCATTGAAAAATTACCAACTAACATAATGAGAAGTACTCTGACATACTCAGCATCACCAAAACCTGTCTCCAGAATGGAAAAAAACAAGCCATTATAGCTTCCTAACCAATCCTGTGTCCAGAATGGAAAAGGATGAGCCATTGTTGCCTCCTAACCAACCTTGCTTCAGTCTGTTAGACTTTAACAGAGGTCTTTTAGGGGAAGCAATTGCTAAAGGTTTTTTTTTTTGACTTAAATAATTTATAAACTGCCTTGAAATGGATAAAATGTTTATTTTTTTTTACATGGGAAGTAGAAAAAGATAAGATCTCCTGAGTAAATTGGGACCTTAGGGGAGGGTTGAAGGGGAAGGGGAGAGTCAGAGAGGGGAACAGAGAAAAATGTAGAGCTCAATAAAAATCAATTAAAAATAATCTCAAATATTAAAAAAGTTTATGTTTCCCCAGAATTCATATATTGCAACCCTGACTATGCAATAATATTAGAAGGTGGACCTTTTGAAAATGAGTGGGTCAAAAAGGCAAAATACTAATGAATGAAGCTCAAATATTCTAAAAACAATCTGAGGGCTCTTAAAGCATATGAGTGTGGGAGAATTGTCTGTATTCTGTCAATCATGTTTTAAATAAACGCTGATTGGCCAGGCAGGAAGTATAGGTGGAAAAACCAGACAGGAGGTAGAAATGATGCAATGAGTACAGGAGAATTCTAGGAAGGAGGAAGTTGATTCCTCCCAGTCCTGCACAGACCACCGAGGAAGCAGGATGTGACCTGCCAGCTGAAAAAGGTACCGGGCCATATGGCAAAAAAATAGATCAGAATAATGAGTTAATATAAGCTACAAGAGCTAATAAGTAGCCTGAGCTAATAGTCCAATCAGCTTTATAACTTATAGAGATCTCTGTGTGATTTTCTTTGGGGCTTGCCGGCTATGGGGTACCGGGCAGGACAGAAACCCCAACAAGAAAGCCAGCCCTCATGTTACATATGAGGTACAGTAGTAGTGTGCACCCGGCCAAGAGATCTCTTCATCAGAACTCAACCATACTAACATCTTGATCTTAAACTTCTATCTTCCAGAACTATGAGAAACAAATTTCTGTTGTGTGTAAACCATCTGACCTATGGTTCTTTGTCATAGTATCTTAAACCAAGACATGCATTTACTTTCTTTACTCTTATGTTAAGATTGGTAATTCAAAGTCATTTTAAATGTTCTATATACTCCATTTAGCACATGTGTGCCACCTGTAAAGTCTATAACAATGTTTCTAACCTGTCCAAGAGCACATCCACTGTACAATGTTATCTTCTATGCATTAGGTGACTGATCACTATTTTGACCATGGCTGGGGTGATTACCTACTGGAAACCCTTAATGAGACTGAACCTGTGGCATTCCTTTATAGAAGGAGAAGGTAAGGTGGGCCATCAGGCCTTCTTCTGAGATGTCAGCCACTCCTTTGGTCCCACTCACACCCTCCCAGTGACAGGTCATTTTGCCTCCATGGCATGTGATCTCTAGAGTGTATAATGGGTAGGAGGTTAATTGGAGAAGGACCCCATCTATTCTGCTTTGGAGGAGTCATCTTTCTTGCTGGGGTGGGGTCTTTCTGTGACATAGTTGTCTGGCAAACATCCCCATACCTCTTATCCATGATCCTACAAGTAAGCAGATAAACTCATTGGTTCATCAACCTAGATTTGGATGGAATCACTTGCTTGGCCTGTCATTGTTGCCCAATCTAGAGTGAGTAGTTTTTTGTGTCTCCCCAGGAAAAGTTACCTCCATGAAGATAGGACAAAATAATGAAAAAAATGTCAAATTTTATCTTTCAGATGATAAATAAACATGGCCTCATTGAAGGTCTTAAAATGGCAGTAAAAGGAAATTAAATGAATAAGAGCTAAAGCAAATGCTACAATTTAACTTTAATTATTTTATTTTTCTTTTCTTTCTTGCATTTTTTTTGATAAGGTATATTTTCTACCTTTCTTCTTTCACTACTCCCACTTCATGCTTCTTAAGGTACAATAGCTGCCACAACGCATCTGTGAGTTAAGAACAGCAGACAGACAGTGCCCTTACACCTCTGAACTGAAAGGATACCATGTACAGTTACCACCTTAACTGTGAGTAACTTCAGATTAAGAAAACTCAAGGGAGCAAGTTGTGGCAGTTTCTGTTGTAACCCCATAACTTGAGAAGTTAAAGCAGAAGGATTCAGAGTTTAAGGCAAGCATCCCCTATATGACAAGTAGAAGGTCAACCTGGGCTACATGAGACCATGTCTCAAAAATCATGACTTGAGCAAAGAAAGAAAATCTAGAGAAAAGACAAGGTTTTCTTATTTGGTCTCTGAAATCACAGTAACACAGAGTGTTGGAAAAGTCTCTTCCTCATCGGTAGGATTCATACCAATAACTCAAAAGTAGCCCTGTGTTTTCCTGGAAGATGAACAAGGCTAACATCCTCACAATGGCATTTATATAGTGCTCATGTGGACTTTGAAGATCACCTTCACCACAACCAATCACAAGAGAAGACCATGTGTCTACTGGACAAAAAGAGGCATTCCTAGTCATTTAGTATTTTGAACAATCTCCAAAGAGAAAGAATTCTAACACTCCATTCTTGGTCCCTTTGATTCCTAAACTTTTCATCATGACTGTGAAAATGATGTAAATTGGATCTGAATACCATTCCTTTTTCTTTATTGATCCATTTTTGTCTGTGTGTCTGAGGGATAAGCAAGGGAAGGGGGAGAAAGCATCCCTCAGAAAGTAAAAGTGAACTGATATGAAATGTCTCTCATAAGAGCACACATTTCTCAGGATATGAAATTCAAATGAGTGGTGTGTGACATGCATAAAGATGAGCACATTTTTGTCTCCCATAGCGCTCCTGAGAACCAGTTAGTTTATGCATGAAATGGATTGTTTGGGATCGAATAGTGTGGGGCCAAAGAACTCCTCTGCATCTTTAAAATAAAATTGCAAATTAAATGAATCAAGGTGCAACATATAAAATGATGTAAGCATTCTGCTGAATTTAATTGGATTCTAATTAAATTACTTGGAGCAAGATGAATTAGATTGTTTTTAAAGCACATTTTAGATAAACTTAATGAAGTTCTGTAAGTGAAGAAGGTAGAATGAGCTTTGTTTAATAACTTGGCTGCTGGTATATTACATTGCCATGACTAAGAGGTCAGACTGACCTTGGGTCATTTCTTCCTTCAGGGAGACAGATATCATTTTAACTTCAGAAAAACTGGCAGAAAAGAGAATTGGCAATACCTTACATTGATAGTAACATAACCTACTTAGATATTTAGCAATGGGTTTGTGCCTATACATGTTTTTCTTTGAAGATTTTGAGTTCCCTGCTTTTGAAATCATTTCTAAGAAGTAAACTGGGTCTAAGATGAATGTTCCCAGAAGGGTGCTCTTCTTATTTCTAGAATTCCCCATAGGAGATTATGTCAGAGGGAAGGAGGCTATACTAACATCAGGAGAACATGGATAGTACACAGTTGGGAGAAGTCCTCAAACTATGATGGCTTTACCAGGAGGAGGCACCTAGATTAATCCCTTCATGCCACTCAGGAGGCTACAGATTTGTAGGAGAATGCTCTGATGGACCATCTAGGGCAGTTGTGTTCAAGCATCATGGTTCCCAGCCTGTACAGATTCTTTTGCCCAAGGGAGGCACAAAGTCTACAGAGCTTTAATTCTAAGGGGCAGTTTAGGCTTAGAGAATATGCACCCTGCTAGTGTACAGGATTCACGCACTACACATGAGACTCTGGTTTATTTGCTCTAGAAGAGTAGGCAGGATTAGAAATAATGGATGAAAGGGTTTAGGATGAATTTCCCCAGAGGAGGGGAGGGGAGGTATTGTAGGAGCTGTGGGCCTCTTCCCACAGCCCGGCCCCTGGCCACCTGGCTAGCTTATGCCCCGAAATAACAACACACAAACTGTATTCATTTAAACACTGCCTGGCCCATTTCTATTAATGTGTGTAGCACCGAGGTGCGCTTACTGGGAAGATTCTAGCCTACATCCATGCTGGGTGAGAGCTTTATCACGTCTGCCCGGGAGAGGGGAGCATGGCGTCTGAGCCCACTTCCTCTTCCTCCCAGCATTCTGTTCTGTTTACTCCACCCACCTATGTTCTAACCTATCAGGGCCAAGCAGTTTCTTTATTAATTAACCAATGACCTTCCTCCATCAGGGAGGGGAGGAGGGGGAAGGGAAGACAGAGGAAGAGAGGGAAGGGGAAGAAAAGGGAGGAGAGGGGATGGGAATGGAAGGGAAGGGAGGAGAGAGGAGGAAGCCTTTTCTTTCTCCTAATAGCTCAAGATTTCTTCTGATTGCAGAATCAAAACAGTTTGGATTCAGGTTTGATTGGTTTTGTTACATTTTGTAGAGCAAAATATCTCTGTACTTCCACTGTTGCAACATTTATTTTCATTCTGCTTTGTAAGTCATTCGTAAGTGAAGAGCCTTGCTTCTTTAAGAACAAAAGTACCTGGTTGTTTTCTAATCCCTTTGCAAATGCTCATCATTTTATTATGGACAAAGGCTATAGTTCTTTTGGTTGGAGTCAAGGAGGAGTAAATTCAGAGGAAGATAGGAAAGAGGCAGAGAGGAAATGTCTAGAGATAAAAGAAACTTAACTGAAGTGAAAAAGACGAATAATAAATAACAAGGGATCATATGTAATAATAGCAGGAAAAAGAGACCTGTCCTTATGACATTCATCTTTCCCAAACATCAAAGCCATGTGACTAAGGGCCTGCATAAGTTATCTGGCCACTAATGCATTGGTAGTGTCTCATGTCCATTCTTGATACCTAGCCAATCCAAGGAAGACAGGATAGCAAGCCCTTTATAGAGCAGAACAGGGGGACTACTCTGATACATATTTCATAAATGTTTCTTTTAGTGTACTTTTCTACACTCCCAGTTCTGTCTGAGATACATTAGGAAGAGATAAGAGACACCACTTTTCTTATGATCTTGGCCTTTCATGTTTGGCAAATAAATCTTTGGTTTACTTAACAGCACCAGAATGCATCCTTTGCTGTTTTCCATTTTAGTTTTATGAAAATATGTACTAAAGTGCATCACTGGCAGGGACCGGGGAGATAGCTTAGTGGGTGTGCTTGGTAATTTTGTGTCAACTTGACACAACTTGGAGTCTTCTGAGAAGAGGGAACTTCAGTTGAGAAAATGCCCCCTGCCCCAGATTGAGCTGTAGGCAAGGCCTGAGGGGAATTTTCTTGATTGATGGCTAATCTGGGAAGGTCCAGCTCACTATGGGCAGTGGAGTCGCTTGGCAGGTGGTCCAGGGGTATATAAAAAAGTAAACTGAGTGAGCAATCTTGGAAGAGTGAGCCTGTAAGCAGTATTGCTCAATAGCATCTGCTTCAATTCTTGTTTCCAGGTTCCTGTCTTGTGTTCTACCCTGAATTCCCTGGATGATGGACTACTACAACTGTAAGCTGAAATAAAGCCCTACTCCCCAAGTTTTTCTTTATCACGATGTTCCATTACAGAAGCAGAACAAATGAATCCAGGAGGTAAAACACCTGCCACAAAAGCGTATATAATACAATTTAGAAACCCAGCACCCTATTTCTGCAGGGAGGGGTCCCCAGCATAAGCTGGATAGGTAGAGTGGCTAAACCAGTGATCTCTGGGTCCAAGGCAATACAATATACAGGCAGGAAGCAATCAAGAAAGTTAGCATCAGCAACCTCACTTTGCACATGCATCTGCACACACATGTGCACTCATGCACATGAAAATATAGACATCACAAACATGCTCCCACACAATACACACTCACCACATAAACATATACACACCCATAAACATATGCACTTAAACCCATAAACATACACCAAATACATACACTCATGTACACCACACACATGCATATATGTACACCATACACATAAGCAGCATACCATGCACATCCATGCATGCATACGACTACAGGTAAGCATTTTAAAAAATTTTAAAGTGGAGAGGTAGAAGCAGATAGGTTATGAGAGTTGGCTTTCTGTTTCTACTATGACAACACCTGGTATAGTCAACTCAAGAAGAAAAAAACATTTGTTTAGTCTCATGTTCCAGAAATACCAGGTTATGATCAATTGACCCCTTTTCTTTGGCCCACAGTGAAGCAAAGCTTCATGCAGATACACATGGAAGAACAGAAACATTTATCTCATGGCTATGAAGTCAAGAGGAAAAGGAAAAAAGAAGGTGGAGTCACACTATCTCTGCTGCAAGCAAAAACATTTGTGACCTAAAAAGCTCTCACCAGATCCTAACTTCCAAATACCTACCAATAGCACCTTCATGGAGCCCAAGACTCAACACAGGGAACTTAAGGATCTAAACCATAGCACGGGGTTATGAAGAAGAGATGGGGTATCATCCTCTACTTCTACAAATGTTCCTTTGCGATCTAAAAATTATGTCCCAACTCTGATGACATTAGAAACCAATGGAAATCAAAATGCTTATTCCTACCAAAGCATGCACATTAGCATAGAATCTTAAAAAAACACAAATCTAGACAACTGCACAAACACGGAGGTATTTTAACTGATCTATGTTCATTATTTCAGCACAATGGGAACAATTGCATGTTCACATCACTTCAAAGATGAATGATATACACCATACACATACACTCACATACACCATACACACACACACATATGCATAGAACATTGTGCTCAATAAAGATAGACTAAATGCAAGACAAGTTACTGAATTCTTTACAAATGCTCTAAGGTAGATGAAGGCTTTTACTAGCAACAGAAAGGTTACCCCCCTGACTCTTACACTGTGATCAACTTAGAGCAGTGGGGAAGAGATCCTACAAGCAAATGGGAAAGAGTGTGGGTGAGACTCCATGAGACTTCATTCTCAATAACCACACTATCAAAATGATAGCAATAATCTAACTGCCTATGACCTTTCACATCTTGGGCTTCCCCTGAGTTCTGTACACAGAATGGTAACATGGGCTACGTTGAGAGGATATCAGGTAGACATAATAATCTAGTTCCTAGGCTTATGAAAAAGGTCTGAGTAAGGACTTTTCTATAGGCATCTGGCAGAAGAAAACAACACTTTGCACTTCCTTTCCTTCCTTTACAGAAACACCTGGAGGGCATCTGGTGATGGAAATATATTGGCAAGAGTATGAATTTTGGATGTTATATATTTATTTGGGGGGAGGAGACCAGAATCACCTAAATGTGTTGTTCAAATTTCAACCTCCCCTCACTTTACAAGCAATAGAGGTCTTCTGAGAAATAAGAAGTGAGTGTTTAATCTGTGTATGCACAGACAGATGCCAAGACCCAACTGGACTGTAGAGTGAGCTGGAGCTTCTGCCTAACAGCCAAGTCAGATGAAGGACCTGTGCAAGGTCCCCACCTTCTCTCCCACCTCCACCTCATGCGGAAGGCTAGCATCAGTATCAAAATGATTCTGACAGCAGGCCTTTTATAACATTTAAATACTCTCTTTTATTTCATACGCATCTTTTAGTCAAACAAGAAACACAATGTTCCTCCATAGAAACAAAATGCAGAATCCAAGTAGCACTGAAGTTCATAAATGGTGACTTAGAGAAAACGTTATGATTGATGGAGAATGTAACTTGGAGACTACTTTGAAGTGACATAATGGTTGTTAACCTCTTGATTTGCTAGCACATCAGTACTTATGAGTCTGAACTGAAAGTTAGGTGTCTTGACTTTTAGTACCTGGGAAGTTTATGGGTCTGTGGTGTACTTGAACACTAAAGACAATAGTGAGACCAGTGTGCTTTCTCAGTACCCTGAAAGGTGTAATCCTACTTCAGAACTATAGCTAATGAAGAAGAGAATATAAGCTCAAGAGGTGATGTCTTCACTGTAGCTCTCTACAGACAAGACTCCATCTACTGATAGTCTCAATACAACAAGAAGATGAAGTAACATTCCAATTGTAGTCTCGGGTTAAACATCATGGAAGAGGAAAGCTTGGAGGTTAGGATGAAGAGAAACAGGAAGAAAGGGACTGACCTAGTGTTCATTTTTGCTGCACTATGAAAGGAAGGAACAGCAAATCTCTAAAACTGCATACTTCATTTCTAAGCCACTCGTGAGGCATATGAGCGTTGGAAGCTTTTCTTACAAGTAGGAAATCTAATGGGGCACTAACCCCAGAACAATCTACCTACATGGTCATACTCAGACACCCAGGCAATCCCAACCAGCTTTCTGTGTGCTACTGACCACATCAAGTGACTTCCAAATTCACCTTTGGGTTGTACTAATTCAACTCTGCCTCCCTTGCCACATTTGCACAGGGCTCAGCATGTCTTACAGACCAGCCTTCATCAACCACCTGCTCTTATGAAAAGCTCATTTGTGAACCGATATATTTCTCCTGACTCTCAGGCTCTGGAGTGCAGAATCAGAGCTGGAATCAGCCATTGTTGCTAATCCCCTCTTGCCAACTGGACTTGACAGATGCAAGAGAAAGCGTTCCAAATTCAGTGAGGAATATTTCAGTCACTAATGAGAGATAACTCATGAGAAGAAGCAGCCACATGCCTTTGCTCCTTGAAGCAGACATTTGCTCGTCATACTTGGTGTTTCTAAGTATCGACCATCCTCTTAAGCAATTCACCTTTCAACATGGCAAAAAGTCCTGTCCTGCATTGGCAATTTCTCCTTCTCGTGATCCTGGGTGTGTCCTTCACCTAATAGATCTTCACTAACTTCAGAGTTTATAAGGCTTTGGAATTCCAAGAATGAGTTGTTTTATCTTATAAACAGTCAGAAAGGACACATACAAACATCCGAGACTCATACCAAGACTGCTTTGATGGTCTCAAAGATACTCGTGAAAGAAAGGTATCTGGACATAAGGAACAAGCCTTAACAAGAAGGGTCTCCATGGAGAGAAAGACAACATTTGTAGAAAGCAGGGTGCCATGTCTTACCTTGTAACCACCCAGTGCCAGGCACTGGGTGTTTATGTTGTGCCCACAGTTCTGAGGTCTTATACATGGAGACGGTGACAACCCAGGCTAAAGCAGGAATCCCACTTTACGTCTCTGTTGCTACAGTGAAACACTGACCAAAAGCAATGCCAAATCAAGGACAGCCAAAGCGGGAACTATAGCAGCAGCCCAGAGGTAGGAACATAAGGCGAGACCACGGGGAAAAACTGCTTATTGGCTTGCTCATTCTGCCTTGTTATACAACCCAGGACCGCATGCTCAGCGATGAGACTATCCACAATAGGCTAGACTCTATCCTACCAATCAGTAATCAGAAAATGCTCCCACATATGGCCACAGGCTGATCAAATGGAAACAACTCACCAATTAACATCTTCTCTTCCCAGATGTCTTTAGTTTGTGTCTCGTTGACACATTGCTGACAGTGCAGCAGGTGTATCAAGCCACCAGAAAACTACCAAACCCCTTTGTTTAATTGTTTTAAAATTCTGGGCACTGAGAAGATGGTTCAGTGGGTGGAAGTTCACAAACCTGGCATCCTGAGTTCAGGTCCTCAGAACCTATGTGAAATTCAGACACAGAGGGAAGTGTCTGGATTCCTGGCAGTCCTATAGTGAAGTGATGGTCAGAGATGGGAGAATTCCTGAGCAGCTTACAGACAGGTCATCTAGCCTGGAGTGCGGAAAGCAGCCACAAACAAGGTATAAGGCAGGGACTGATAGCCAAGTTTGTCCACTGCTCTTCATACAGTGTGCACATCACACAATACACACACCACACACACATTGCACATTACACAGGCATCACACACACATGTCACATACATATATTACACATACACGTCACACACACACACACCACATACACCACACACACATACACTACATACACCCACACACACACACATACTGGGTTGGTTGGTTTTGTCAACTCACACAAACTGAGAATAATTTGGGAAGAGGGAACATTAATTGAGTAAATGCCTCTATCAGCTTGCCTATAGACAAGTTTGTGGGGTATTTTCTTGATTAGTGATTAATGTGGGATGGCCCAGCTTACTGTGGGAAAGTGCTCCTAGGATGTAAAAGAAAGTAGGATGACCAACTCAAAGGAAGCAAGCCAGTAAGCAGTGTTCCTCCATGGCTTCTGCTTCCGTTTTTTGCTTTTAGGTTTCTGCCCTGGGTTCCTGCCCTGACTTCCTTCGGTGATGAAGTGGAACCTGAGAGGTGTAAGAAGAAATGAAACCTTTCCTGCCCGCATTGATTTTGGTGGGTGGTTTGTCACAGAGGTGATAAACAAACACAAACACACACACACACATAAGAATAAATACTTTTAAAACTTTGTAACCATGAATATCAATACAAAATGGTAGTCTAAATATGTATTGCAAAAAGGAAAAAAGAAAAATGCACAACTGTTTCTGGTTGATATTTGAAAGTTGATGTCTGTAAAATTGCATGCAAAATGAAAATCAGGAAAAAACATCTCCTTCTGGGTAATTCTGAGCACTGGAATATTCCTTTACAGTAAAAATTGGCCTATTTTACTCTAACAATATGATTAACCTTTCAATAAACTTGTTCTTTGTGAGAATTCATTTTTTCCTATCCAGAAATGTTGCCATTTATACATCTAAAAGAACTACTTTTATTGGATATAAATGGCAGGGGGTTTGTTGTTGGGGTTATTTTTGGGTTTTTTTTTTTGTTTTCTTATATATCTACTAAATATAACTCTGCCTCTAAAATTGGAAGAAAACAGTTTCTGAAGTTGAGGCAACAGTTTTCTGCTCATTCACAGAACCGAGAGAACATGCTTTTGCAGCTGGGTGTCATTTAATTCTCTTCTTTTCTTTTTGTGTTTTTCTTTCACCATCAGACAGATTCTGATGTGGACTCAAATCTTCCCCAGGATCCAAGGTCCTCTTGGTACTAGAAAAACCCTCAAGTGTATTGCAGACACCTCTTATTCTGCTAAAACCACATCACTTCTGGACCTACCCCTCCCAGAGAAACTGATTCATTTTTGGCACAACTTGTATCCAAGTGTACCTCAGGGAACCTTCTGGAACCATCCGTCTACCCCTTCCTTCCCTCCAGTATAGAAAACACTTCAGTCCTACACTCCTCAGCCTTCCTTTCCAACCTCGTGTTTACCTTGAGAAGCAGCACACACCCACCTGGCCTCTGCTGCTCAAGAAAAAACTGAGATTCCAGTCAAGGCCAAGGAGATCAAGGCAGTGTGAAAACACCAGCATGAGCAGGACACAAACACACAAGAAAACAATGGCTGTAGCCCTGGATCTTGACAAACCAGGACACATTTGAAGATGAAATCTTCCAGATTTTGCCCAAACCATACCCTATGAACAAACACCTTGGAGCATCTAAGACATGTCAAACGACAAAAGAAAATAAAATGAATACTCAATCATCCTTGCTCGAGAAAAGTGAGTTATTTTGGCGATCCCAATTTTTGCAGAGACAATAACAATCATCATAACTAACATTCTGGTAGTACTCAGAAAGCGCCAAGCACTTGAAATGTTTTCCGTGAACGGACCCGACCATTTTGTCATGTTTGTGTGGTGCTTAACCTTGATCTTGTCTGGACTGAAACTGTCCAAGGAGACAAATGAAGCACCTTTCTGAACATGAGGATCAATTTACTTTAAAGGAGGACCCAGTGCAAACATGGGCGGTACTGTCCTGTAGGCTGTGAACAATTTACCCCTGCTCCTCCGAGTCACTGTGAGGCAAACTCTTCCACACCATACCCTTGTCGTGATAGACCCCAAACTCCGAAACAGTTATTCAAAATAAATTCTTCCATCCTTAAACTATTTTTCTTGGCATTTTTCATACTGGATAACAGGGCAGTTATTTATACTTTTCTCATTTTGCAGATGAACAAGCAGAAACGCAAAGCAATTAGTAATTTGTATAAGGTCCACAGGAAAACCTCTGTATGTATAAACACAACTGATAGAAATCCAAACTCCAGCTGAAGGCAACAACAGATTTCTTAGTTATAGCCCACATCAGTCAATCCACACGCCCCACCTAACACAGAGACACATCAGTCAGGTGGGTTGCTTTTCTTACATCATCACTTTTCAAACAGATTTGTTTGTGTTTTACTTGTGTCATCTGTCTGCAGTGTGTGTCTGTGCACCACATACATGCGTGGTGCCTGGAGAGGCATTGGATCCCCTGGAACTGGGGTTACATACAGATTATTGTGAGCCCCCCTGTGATTACAGGGAACTGGACCTGTGACCTGTACAAAGCCATCCCGACAGCCCCATATCATTGCTTTAGTATTCTTTTCTGTCATATATTTTACTCTCGTGAGTTTTCACTCTGAGAATTTTTGTGTTCCTTGACTACAAAATGATATGAGATAGGATGGGATGAGGAAAGAGCTCGTTCTGAAAGTCCTTTGTTGGTCTGATTGTGTTTAGTAAAGTAACCACTAAATAGCAGCACCTGGTCTTTAACGTATTCACTAGCTGTTACATCACCTACTGAGCCCTTAGAGAACAGCCTGTGGAAGGTGGCTTGTGCCCCGATACTCCAAAAGGTTTTGAGGTTTCTTAACTAAAGACTGAAATGTTACATAATATTAATTATTTTTAGAAAAACACACTTAACACCTACCCCCAAAGGCCATTGGTTATAGCATTGCAATAATGGTTTGCCAATGAGCGGGTAAATGTTACCAATATATATTTTTAAGGATTTGGGTATACATATATGGGAATAATTATATAATATAATATAATCAAGGATGGAAAAGAGGGCACTTGTCTGTCTTGGATGTCAGAATGTAAAATTCAACGTCTGCACATGCTAACTTTGCTCTATGTATATTCACCAAGGTAGGAACAGAGACCTGAGGTTAAACTGGTGGGCAGTGCTTGCCTTACTAGCCGTCCCATGAACTGAGCATCAGCATCTGTGTTGGCATTCTTCATTACAATCAGTCATCTCTTAGCTGAGAATTTAATGAGATCAAAAGATAGGAACTTTAGACTTTTATCATGGTTATTGTTCATAATAATAATAATTAGAAATGACCAAAATGTTGCTATGACTTGATGTTTCATTAACTCATGGAGCTCAAAGATTAGAGAGTGATTTCATATTATTGGCAAAAGTTATAAAGATAAATAAATGATTAACCCATAATATCAAACTAAAAACATTTCAGAAATTCTTTCTGGGCCTTAACTACAGGTAAGCATATTTTATGCACAATAACAGATCTTTTCCTCATTTTTTTTCCTGCGTATCACATTATTGATACATAGGTCAACAAATCAATCAATGATTTTATTTTGCTGTTAAATCTATTCTATTTCACTGAGTTAAATCATGAAGAGCTTGGGAAATGTGACTGATGAAATCAAAACACTGTGTGTTTAGGGAAACGTGACCTTGAACTAACACATTATAATATGCATGACGGCGTATCACTGTCTTTTTACTTCCCATGGGAAATGTTTTATGATAATTAATTGGAAGGCTAAAATACTCTGAATTAGCTGCATGAAAAATTCCTGATTATCCAAAATAAAATATTTATAAAAATTTTACTTGGTCTTTCTTTGCCTTTATTGGCTTTAATTCTGCAACTTTGATTAAGATGATTTATAATCTCCAATCCCTTTCTGCAATCCAGCTCCAATCCTTTCAGATTATATCACAGTATAAATAGTTAAGAAATAATGGTGCCTCTAACATACTAAATAAAGGTAGTTCTCTGAATACAAAATTGCAGGCAAAAATCAGGGGCACTGCCATAAAGGGTGTATGTTTCTGTACTTCTGAACACTTGGCATAGTGTGATATGACAGGTTGTGTGCTATGTATTTTCTGTAATCCATTTCAAAGCCTAAAGTTGTATTCTTAGATGAGGACCGCCTCAAAGAACGCAATATTCCACAGTCAAGCAGAGTTTTTGTCACTAGATTCTGTGGTAGAAACTTTTCATTTTGCTGATGAAAATCATTAAAACTGGTACTTTCTAAATATCCCAGAGTAAAGTAAAAATAATACCCAAAATATATTGAAATTATAATATGTGGCAAGTATTTACAGAGCATGTTATACTTACTCATTTAGTTTTCATGATATCCCTCTAAGTAAGGGATATCATTAATTTCCAAGTTATAGATAAGAAAGCAGCTAGAAAAATCCAACCCTTTACCCAAGGTTTCCAGCTAGGAAGATGAGGTGCTTTAAAAGAAAATGGCCCCCAAAGGGAGTGGCACTATGAGGAGACATGGCCTTGTTGGAGGAAGTGTGTCACTGGAGGGGTGGGCTTTGAGGTCTTTTTCTCAAGCTTCACTCAGAATGACAATCAGTGGACTTCCTGTTGCCAGCAAGATGTAGGACTCTCAGCTCCAGCACCACATCTGCCTGCATGCTGCCTTGTTGTAAAGAGGGCCTGCTTGTTCATCCTGGCTGCCCGGCTAGGTTAGCCCCAAAATAACCACACAAAAAATTGTATTAATTAAATCAATGCTTGGCCCATTATCTCTAGCCTCTTATTGGATAACTCTCACATCTCGATTCAATCCATTTCTATCAATCTGTATATCGCCACATGGCAGTGTCTTACTGGGAAAGATTCAGCATGTCTGTCTCTGGCGGCTCCAGGGTGTCTCTCTCCTACTCCACCTTTCTTCCTCCCAGCATTCAGTTCTGTCTTCCCCAGCTACCTATGTTCTGCCCTATCAACTAGGCCAAGGCAGTTTCTTTATTCATTCACCAATGGAAGCAACACACAAACAGAAGGACCTCCTACACCACTTCCATGCTCCCTGCCATGATCATAATGAACTGAATCTCTGAAACTGCATGTGAGCCACCCTCAATTGAACGTTTTTTTAAATAAGAATTTCTGTGACCATGGTGTCTCTTCACAGAAAAAAAAAAAAAAAGCTCAAGCTAAGAGACAAGACAAATCCTTCAAGTTTCCCATAATATAAAACTACTACTGAAGGCTATCTAAAGCTTTAAGATTTTGACTTCTAATGAATTTTGTAAATATATGGCATACTGTGTAGAGCTACACTGTTTTAAGGGTTGGGGAACTTAATATGAAAGTCAAGGTAACTGGAAACCTAGCAAAGAGAAAAGGTTCTGAAACTCATCCAGTGTTCTCGTACTCAGTTAGAAGCCTCCTAAAATAAAGAATTTCTGAATTATTGTTTGCACATCTACTTGATGCTGTCCTATGATTCATGGTAGATGGTAATTTAGCTGCACTATGTGTCAATCAAGTGTTAAGTAGGTAAAGACTGTTCCTTTGATTTCACTGACTTGGTATTCATTATATTCATAATTTTAAGTACTAAGGTAAGGACTTCATAGCGTTGATTTTCGTCTTCCTTTCATAATATGGGTCCAGTGTACTTGCAGCAAGTTCTGTTGATTCATTCTCAGCCTCTTCCCAAACCATGCCGTTCCACACCACAATGCCAGTGCTCTGGTCCGTGCTACCAGCTTCCTGATGCAGATTCCTCTAGCTCTGTCTACAATCCCTTCCAATTCATACGTGGCAGCTAAAGGGATCTTTAGGAAATGTAAGGCATCTTGCTTATAATAACGTCTTTTGTTGGCATTCTACAGTTCTCCTTTCTCATTGGCTGAAGCCTTCCTGATGCCTGGATAGCACTTCCTGTCTTGCCCCCTCCACTGCTCTGGTGCTCAGTCTACAATGCTCTTTGTGCAACAATCCACATAGCTCCCCTTAGAGTTGCCTCATCTTGCCTTCCACATTACCGAAGACCTGCTATCTTTATGCTCTCATCCTGCTTCCAGTATCTTCTCTAAGGTTCCTATCACAACCTAACACTGTATGCTTTCTTCTGGGCTGCATTGCTTCCTTACTCACTCTGAATCATCCCGAAGAGGCAAGTAACTCTCTAAGGTAAGGGGTCAGGCATCTGTTATTGTTTCACCCACCCCTTGCCTCCATCCTTGCTCTCACATAAGAAAAAGAATGATTATTTTCACAGGTCAAAGACAAACTATGGAAATACTAGCTAGGGAGTCAAGTGTGGTGAAATATGGCTTACTTGTTTACTGTCATCAAATACCCAAAGTCAAAGCACTGGAATTCTAAGATACAATTTCAGATGTATTCAGATGCAACATTTATGTGGCAGGCATTTTTCTAAATGTTTGACTTAAACGAGTTCATCAAACCCTATCAGAAGCCTTAGAAGAGAATAAGATTAAATCCTTTTACTGATGAAACCTGAGGCCCCTCCAAAACTCCCTCCCAGGGAAGGGGGAGCTTTAAATGATAACTGTTCTGCCTGACGGGGTGGTTTCTAATGTACATGTTCTGAATAATATTTTTTCTGTGATATAGAATTGAATGTAGGGCCTCGTGCATGCTAAGTAAGTGCTTTACCACTGAGCTACAGGCTCAGTCTCTGATTTAATTACCATGGACTACTACAAAATGTGCAAGTCATGCTTGTATAGAGGCCATGCTAACCTTCCCTGAAATATTTCATTTTTAGTATGTGTGCTGCTGAAGCAAACACAGAATTCATTTTGTAAAAGATGTCTTGCCCGATGTCATTTTTTGTTGGATTTGAAATTTTACTTATATAAATTGACAAACTGTATTTATACATACTCATGAATTACAAAATAATGTTTGATTTAATACACCTATTACCCTTGAAATCTGATATTTTTGGTGATGAGAACACCCAAAATGTATTTTCTGTGATACTGAAATGTACACTATTCAATCCTTAGTTCTGTTTAACAAGAAGTATATTTGATTTCAAAAATTAAAAACAACCCTCTTCCTTCTACCCAGCGAATACTGTATCACTTTTAACTCTGCTAAGGTTTCCATGGGAAAGCACTAGCATGAATATCTAGTGCCCTAGGAACTAAGCCAAATGGAACTAGGGGGGAAAAAGAATAGCAATTGTCCATGGGCAGTAGCCCAAGAGCCACTCCAGGACCCTGAGACTTGCCAGCCCTTCTCCCTCCCTAATCTGGCAAGCTGACAATGGGCATTAATGATATTAAGAAGGTCATGTGTTAAATATGCTTTCTCTCCCAAATCTCATCAACTCACAGGTGTCATCTGGCTTGGCTTGTTTCAACCCGAGTGGACTGGCAAAGGCCCTGTCTTGGACTCAAGCAAAGACAGAACCAGCATGGGGTCTCATACACAAGACTGTCTGCCCACGGTGTATCTGGGAAATTTCTCATTCTTCATGAATGCTAACAAAGAAGAAAATTTCAGGCTAGGAATGATGCTGGCTCCCCAAAAAAGAACTAGGAGTCTCAGGATACTCTCAGAAAGACGCAGGGACAATGAAAGTTTAGTGTTTGCTCTTTATAAAGCATTCTTAAAGGCGTAATTTACTCATTTTTACCTTTTAGAAAAATTTCACAGAATATGTTTCACTATAAAAACATAGCACATTGACAGTATGTGCCCAAAGACCCATAAAGGAGAACTAAAACATTTTTGTTACTTTGTGTATCTAATTGGTAATTTTTCTCAAGTAATTGTGTAGTTAACCTAGCATAAAGGGGTAGATGAGAGAGCCTTGCATTGTACCATTAGATTTTAGTACCATTGAATCAAGAGTCCAAACAAAATATTGAGGATTGAATGTTGTAAGCACCATTTTCTTCTTGTTTTCTGTAACTAACCGGGTTCTGGATTTTTCTAAAGACAGGCATGTGCCTTAAGCAGCGACCTATAGATCTAATTATCTTAAGCTATAAATTGTGGAGACAGTTTCTTGGGATGTGGAATTATTAGAAATTAAGCATTTTTTGGCCTATGACTCCGGCCAGTGATTGAGTTCTGCTTCATTATAATACGCTGTTCACTCCTTTCAGTACCATCTATTTTGCATATTGTGAAAAATAGTGAAATGTAGAAAAAATAGGCCAAAGAAGAGCATTTATACTTGCAACTACTAGCCACTTTTACCATTTATGTTTTTAGTTATATACTAACAGTACATGGATTTTTCTGGACTGTTCTGAATATACAATTTGAATAGGTGTGCTTGATTCCTACTCAAGTGTGGTAAACAGGTTTTGAGACTTTTATGAGATTTCAGGTGTTTATGAAAGGTGACCTAAAACATCACTTGAAATCAGTCAGATGACCTGGGCCAGGCTCAGTGACAACACAGGAGCAGAGACTTCAGTCAAATGGAAGAAAGGAAAGAATATGGAGACTCTCCATCATGTACTTTTATTTTGCTATGATGGTTTCTATCTTGTTATTTTCTTTCAAAAGAGAGTGGGGTGAAAGGGCCTCATCCCAGAGAGAAGTCTCTTAGACTCCCACCATGGACAGCACAATCTAGAGAAAGAACTGTCACCAGCAGCCTCATCATTTTATCTTGTAAGCTAAGTCATTCAACATTAGCAACCTTGGCTTTTGAGATCATAGGGTAATTATACACTAATGTAAAAACACGAGATTCTGAGAGATTGAGTGACCTCAAAAATCAAATAGTTGAACCTCTTTATTTTAGAACTAAAAAAAAAAAAACAAAATTGAAAGAGACTAGATGAATAATTCAAGGGCACAACTTGCAAGTGGCAATGCTAGGCCAGGTTCCAGGTACCCTATCGTGTAGTTCAGACACTGCCTCTCAGTGTACCCCCGAGTTTGGGGGATTTGAGACCACAAATTCTTCAGGAGATAAATTCTACTTAAAAGTCATCTCTTTTCTGTGAGTTGTGAATCTTCTCAAGATTCAGTTACAGAAGTCCATTTGCTGTGTGTCTAGGATCAACCATTTTCTGAAGACCACTCCCCAAAAGACAATGGCACACTTGGCCAACAATCCTGAGTCCTTTGAACAGCTTTTTGGGGGTCATTTTATTCAGCTGATCTAAGCAGAAATGCCACAGAACTTCCATTTGACATAGAGTTTCTTGAACTTCTCACCATGGGTATAAAAGCAGACAAGCAAATTGTTTCAGAGAACAGTTGTTCTTTTGACAAGAGATAGGAGCTTCCTGTAGGCTCTTTGCATCAATTCAGAAGTGTTTTCTACCATAAACCTGAGGCTCTTTGGTAAGGATAACCAAGGACTATGCAGATGCACACATCTAAATATGACAATTTCCAAAGAATTATCACGTAGACTAGCAAGGCCTGGAAAGAGGTCATCACTTCAAGGTGTATTTAGGCAACTGCCTTTTCTTATTATTTATTAGTGGTATTAATTTATAAATACTTTATCTGTTTTGTGAATGATCTATCTGCAGGGTAACTGTAAAATATGCTATTATTGGGTATTGAATTCCAAGATGGGTCTTTTAACACCTATCAAATATAGGTAGGTTATTTCTACTCAATGATCTTTAGGAGTTGGAGTTAAAATCAAGGGTAACTTTGGGTTGAACTTGCCTATTAATATACACAAAAGTAAGATAATTTTCCTTTAAATCTGGGTAATTGCTGAAATCCTCCATTTTAATTTAACCTTGAGACACAGCCAAACAAATATTTTGCACAGGGTTTTATCATTAGTTTACATATAGGTATTTATTATACAACATAAATGGAACACAATACAAGCTTTAAAAAAAAAGTAAAAGGTCTCTTGAGACTAAGGCATCAAAACTATTCAAACAGCCAAATACCCACCCTCTCTTCATTAGAAGTAAAAGTTGATTTTTTTTTTTTTTACCCTTTAACTATTAGACCATTTGCTGCTGCCAGCTAGCTGCTAATTTCCTCTCTCCTATGGGGGATATCTACCTCTATCTCACTTTTAGCCCACAGCCTTGAAGTTTTACTAGTTGATAAATGCTCCAAATTTTTTCAGAGCTCTTCCCTGAGCCCTGTTTATCACGGAGTCTCTATTAGTTGTTGGTTATTCTTAAAGCCAGCCTTTAATTATCCAGATGCTAATTAGTCAGAGTCTGGAATGAGACACATTCTGCTTTTTCCCCTTTTCTTCTCTGCTGCCTGCCTTGTTAGCTCTGTCATGAATGGAGGTGGGGCAGAGGTAGAGATAAATGCCTAGAGACCTGAAGAAGCCCATTTTGTTAGATGGGAGCTCTGGCTGCAAGTTTACCAAGATTAGATACCAAAAATGCACAATAAAAGGAAACTTCATCATGTCTATCTCATTCTCAAGCTCTCTCAGATTCCTTTTGCTGGAGTTACAATGGAAGCTGCCAGCACGGCCATTGGCACTTTATTCTACGGCAGGAAAGCCCATTCAATGTGTGGTTTGCTTGGTGTTGAACTTTTTCTTATCAACAGATATGGGGAAGTCAGCTTTCCTGGAAATTAAGGCAGCATGTTGTAAGTTTACCTAGCTAACAGTGGAGTTACCATTTCCAGTTCTTTTTTTTTTTCTTGAATTAAAAAATTAGGGCTACGGGAGAAATCAAGGAACAAAGATGCTTTTATATAAGACGCAAAAATGCTCTGCCAAATTTTCATTTAAGATAGATTTTCATTATTCTACATCTATGGAGATACAAAAATAAAATATCACTGAGATCTAGGAATACAATTTTGATTCATTTTAATTAGTTGTTCACATTTTTCTAAGGGTAGCTTTCCATTTTAAAGAAAATATAATTTTGAAGAAAGAAGTCTCTTCCTCGTGGGATTTGATGGTAATATTTGATTATGAAAGGCAGGGCTACTGTTCAAACACAGTGTGTATGAAGCACAGATCCGAAAGTTCTGTGATTCTGGCATTAAGTCATTTGATATTAGAATATTTCAGAATATAAAGATCTGAGAACTGGATTTGCCTTCCTATCTACCATATTTCTGTAGTTGATATGCCTAAAAGTTTCCCTTCAATGGAGAAAAAGACAAAAGAGAAAGACCTTGGGAAGGCATTTAAAATGAATGTAGACATTAAGAGGAATTTGGTACCTTTGAAGGGGCTGCTCAACGGCATAATGACTGTCTACGGGAAGAATAGGATTGTCTTTGAAGATAAGCATTTTCATGAATAACATGTGAGAGGCTGCTTGGTTGAGTTGCTCTTTCAAGAGATCTTTATACCGTGGGAAAGAACAAAGCTGAGAACAGTGTTGGAATCTTTGCTCTGCAACTGGTAAACAAGATATACAACCTTTATAAAACTGAATATTCTTAGGCGTAAACTTATGAAGGAAGATGATGACGCCCAACGGCTTCATCAAGATCAGAGGTAGGACCAAGTAAGAAGTGCTTTGAATGCTATCTAGGTCCGTGTGTGTTTTTAGGGGGCATGTGATCTATAATAAGGTTCCTTTCGACTTTCTAAAACTAGAGCAGTGCACCGGATATTCTAATTTGTCTCTCTAACTCCTCTGAGCATCTAATAAAAATGAAGTGGTAAACATCCCCCAAGCTGTGCTATCACCATGCATGAGCAGAGAGATACAAGAAACAAGTGATAAGTCAGATTTGCCTAGCCCTTGGCTTTTCTAAAACTTATAACCATGAAAGTTTTTCTTTTCTTTCCTCTTTGAGAATTTTGTCTATGTTTTACTTTCTCATTAATAAAGCTCACATAAAATTCACCATCTTAGCTAGCTAATTATAAAATCTGATGTCCATTTGCAATGTTCTGGAGCTCTCATCACCCCACCATGGATGGACACTGCTAACACCACTGCCACTGGAAACTCCATCCTGGAAATAAAATCCAGCTGCCTGTGCTGACTATAACTCCCCTGCCTCCAGTCCTTTACAAAGCAGTTTCCTGGGATTGCACAGGTAAAAATGATGGACTGAGAGGAGTGAGAACTACTGACATTCGTTTAGACAAGATGATGAGTTCCCTTGGGAAGATTTGGGTGGCAAAACAATGCTATTGAAGTAATTCCATCACCGTATTAGATACAAGTATTAGCCTTTTTTTTTTTTCTTGTATTGTGGTGTCCCATGCTGAGAGATTTAGTATGGTATGAAAATGAAAATGAAGCTGTGTCATTTTCTTCCTTCCTCTCCATGTGTTTTGGGACTGTATATAACCTGTTATTGCTATGGTCCTCCTGATCAGCCAGGTCTGGGATAATGGCCCTTGGGTACTTAAGGACACAGGTGTGGCACACTCAAGCAATTGCTATAGTACCGTCTCCTTGAAGGAGTTCCATACAGCAAACAGGAACTGAAGTTTGGCTTTATGGAAGGAGACACTCTCCTTCCTGTGGCTCTTTTCCCTCGCTGACCTCATCTTACTAGGTTTTGACCAACCATCTCTTGTTGGCTTTCTCACTGCCTAGGCCTCTGACGATTCCGTTGTTATAAATTTCTTTTCATTGCTATAAGATTTTCTTATTTTATCTAGTACTTTTAACAAAGGAATTTGAGATCACATAAAATGCAAGGAAAATGTATTTTTGGTAGGATTGTTAAAAGCTTAAACTAAAAAGAGAATTAAAGGACAGAGGAAGAAAACTCAATTGTTGTGCCAGAAATAGAATCATTTAGCTTCTGCAGTTGACATTTGAGATTAACATTGAGAGTCTTAGTAGCCAAGACAAAGGGTTGTTTTCACAACAACCATTTAAGAATCCTACTAAATTAATTCCACTTGTATTATCACCATGTGGAATCGTCCTACGGCTTTCTGATCCTCTCTTGAGACTTCGATTTAACCAATCATCTTCAATCATAAAATTTTCTCCAATAGTGTTTATTATTAAAGCTTACCATTCTTGTGGGGTGGGTTTTTCTCCTGTCTTGAATTTATGTTGAGAAAAGGTAAGAAAGCCACATAAGCAGAAAGCACAAACCAGTCAACCCACATTTATACAGACTGAATTGTGTCAACACAAGGTTGGATAAGCTTGAGATAATGTGTTCAAATACTTCCCTTCTCAGCTTCCCTGGACAGTTAGTTATAAAGGTATGTACCGAGCTTTGTGGGTTTTCACCGCCAGAATCTTTCATCACACAATTGGTATCTCTGAGATGGTACATCTTCTCTTCTCTATTTAGAATGAGAAATGAGAGTCAATGATGAGAAGGCCATCGGGCAGTGTCTTAGTCAGTCTTCTATTGCTGTGACCAGACACCATGACCACAGAAACTCTTCTAAGGAAAGCATTTAACTGGGACTGGCTTACAATCACAGAGGTCTGGTCTGCTATCAGCATGGCAGGAAGAATGTCAGTATGCAGGCAGGCATGGTGCTCGAGGAGCTGAGAGTTCTACACCTGTCCCTCAGGCAGCAGGGAGAAAAGAGTCACTGGGCCTGGCTTGAGTATTTGAAACCCCAAAGCCCATCCTCAGTGACAGATTTCCTCCAAGACCACACCTACTCCAACAAGGCCATACTTCTTAATCCCTGTCAAGTAGCACTAATCCCTAATGACCAAGCATCCACATATATGAACCTATTCAGTCCGTTCTTATGCAATCTACCACATGCAGATATGTTTTACAAGAAGGTATTTGTTCAAAAGCAGGAAGATTTCCAGAAATGTCCCATGTAAATCAGAGTACATTAACGTGGTTGCAGCTATGTTTGTACCATTACTACTTAGCACCAGACTTAAGAGATCAAACAAACAAAAAAGCAAACAACAATAATAACAAAGAACAAAACAATAACAAAACTTAATATGTTTTGCTCTAAAGATAATGCTTTAGGCTCTTGGGATTTCCATAGAGCATACCAAACTAACTGCCTCTTAAGCCAGGCATTACGGGAGAATATTTGTGAGTTTACCATTGGTGGCCAAATACAAGAGAAAGAAACAAAGATGTGCACCTTAAACTGGGACCTCATATGTTTCAACTTGAGCCTGGAGTCCAAATTATTTGTAAATGCTGTAGCCATAAACTGCTTTATGCCATTTTTCTAGTTTTTTAGTCCATGATGGTGGTTTTCAATACATGACCTCATTATTTTCACAAAGACTTTCATCACGTTTCACTGCCCAAGTCTTTTTATCTCTAGCTGCTCTATCTGCCATATACTCCATTAAGCTATACAAGTACAAAGTGTAAGCTATTTATGTAACGTGAACGGGAAACCTACAAAAGAAAACCCACTGTGGTCTGGAATGTCCCCCAGAAAAGCATAAAAGCATATGCTCATTTTTACAAAATTATATTTCCTATATTATATTTCCTATACATTTTAGGAAAATGGACAAGATTGTTAAACTTATATTTAGTAGCTCCCATGGGTACAATATAATACACACAATGATGTTTAATAAATACTGTATAGCAATAATTGTATACTAGACATCATTATAGACTAGCCAATAACATGGAAATTCCTGTGCTCTTTATAATAAAACATAGCATTACTGCTGGATTAGTTTATATTGTGTCATATACACATGATCATCCTATTTTAAACACGAAAAGCTGATTATGCTCCTTTTTCTAGCATAAGAAATAATAATTATGGGGCAACATTTACCTGATTTCCAATCAATTTGTTCTTTGAGATCTATATTCACATAGCCCTCAATACCTCCTACCCCAGCTTAAGCGTGAGGGTCATTTTTCACTGTGCTAAAGTAATTTACATTAGCAAACACAATAGTTTATGTTTCTCCTTTAGTTCAACATAGTCCATGTCTGGACTCCTAGGGAAAAAAGTCAGAGAAGGATCACAGCTATGCCCAGATTTAAAAAAATCAAAAACCTAGGAAATAGTGGTAGCTTCCATTGACTTGACATCTTGTTAAGGGCATCATTAGTCCAGTATGCACAGATACACGATTGGCCACAAGGGAAGAGAGGCTCATTAGCTCCTGCCTGGTCCCTCTCTGAATTGAGTTCTACTTTGTTTATCCAGCACATTTGTTACTTCCACATATACAAAAGTGTTGGGAAAATTCAGAGACTTACTTACCTATTTTGAAAATTAGTCAATTTAAACCAGGCATGGTTGCACCCCTTTAATCCCATCACTTAAGGCAGAGGCAAGATTTCTACACAGTGAGTTCCACAGAAACTAAGACTACATAGGGAGACCTATGTAGTTTTTTTAAATGTTTTTTAAATTAAGAAAGAAAATAAGCCAATTTAAAAAGTTAAAGGACTTGAAAGTCACTTCATAAAATATATAAATAGGCAAGACACGTACAAAGAGGGAGTGTATCACCAACCATTGGAGAAATGCAAATTCAAAAGATGGCAGTCTACAGTAGACGTTCTAAAGAGGAACTGTCACAGAGGGTCAGGAAGGACTCAGAGCAACTGGAAGTCTCATTCACGGCAGGTGGGAACGCAAAATAATGCAGGCACGTAGGAAAACCTTGTAAAATTAAGCATGCATTTCCCATGCAAAGTGGCAATTTTGACTCAGATACTTCACCCCTGTTTCCACACAGATGTCGTTCTTTGTAGCTGTGGAGCTTGTCCTAGAACTCACTCTTATAAACCAGGGTGGCCTTGAATTCACAGAGATCTGCCCGCATCTGTCTTTCAAGTGCTGGGATTAAAGGTGTGTGCTACCATCACCTGGCTCAAACTGCACTTTATAAAGATAAATTCATTATATATGGATAATGTTTGAATATGTTTTTTTTTCCCTTAACTATCTCTCTGACTCATTCTCTTTAATACAGGGTGATATAATTGACATCAAATGATTGAGCCTTGTTACCATGGAAATAACTTGGATAATCTCAGAAGTCCCTTCTATGGTTGTGTTCATGAAACACACCATTTCTTTCTCCTTCTAGTTACATTCTGAAGATACACTTGCTGCAGGGTCCATTCCTAGCATCTTCCCTCTGTCTTATAAACAACAAACAGATTGTCACTAGAGGAGTAAGTTACTCTCCATAAATTAATATCCCATCACTAAAAAATTAAATTAGCATTCTTCATCAGAATCTTTTGAAAAATCTTTACCCACATAAAGACGATAATGCTTAGAAGCAACTGTGCAAACAGATTGTTCGAGCAAGAAGGAAAAAAAAAAACAGCACCATCAGTAATCCACTGCAGGTTTGAAAATGGTATGAGCCTCCGGTATCAGAACTAGGGTCAGTTGCTGAAGCTACAGGGTTTGCATATGTACAAAGATGAGCCCTGAAATGAGAATGGGCCTCCTTGTGAATTAGCCGCTTTCGTTCAAATAGTGATGCAGAGGTTAGGTACACAGTAGTATAAGGTCACGGATGTTATTGCAGCACCAGCAAAAGGTGAGACTGTCTGACTCCCCCACAGCCTCACTCAATGCTGACATAGGAGTATTCAGTTAAATTATTAACAACCTTCTCATTGGCAGTTTCAGCGGCCATTGGTGAGGCTGCACAGTGGCCACAGTGGATTTGGGTTGGGTAAGTCTGAGAAGTTGGCCACCACAAACCGACAAGCCAAGTTCAGGGAGAAAACTTAACAAAAGAGATTAATTTACCGCAAGAAAATGCTGTTGTGGAGGAGGAATGTTACAGATAATGACAAGGCACAGTATCTCTTACGAGCATAAAAGACAGCTCCTGAAAATTTGCTCACTATAAACAAATGTCAAATATTTGAGAAGGGTTAACCTGATTTAAACAATGCACAGTGAACATATGTGTTTTAGAACATCACATAATATTTAATCAATAGGAACAATTGATTGTTGTGCTTTTACATTAGTTAAAAAAATAAGCCTACAGGCTGGAGAGAGGCTCAGCATTTAAGAGGACATATTGCTTCTGCATAGGACTTATGTTCTGTTCTCAAAACAGACATGGTGATTCATAACCATCTGTAACTTCAACTAAATTCCATGTGTACGAGGAATATACATGATGCATATACATGTATGTAGGCAAAAACACAACAAATCTAAAATTCTTAATTAAAAAATTTAATAAATCTTAACACTAGATGCTACAGTAGTACATTCCTGTAATCCCAGCACACAGAAGGTGGATGAAGGAGGATCAGAAGTTCAAGACTGGCCTCTGCTACATGATCCTCTGTTTCAAAAACAATTAATTAGGAAATAATTTATAATGTTAAAAAAAAGGAAAAATAGTGCCGCTGTGAGCATGGCAGTATCTCAGGGTCCTCACAAATCTCTGCCCATCTCTTTTAAGATGAGTTTTGAAGATAACAGGACAGAAGCCTAGTGGAAAGGGAAACAGAAGGGATGGGGAGGAAGGAAATACCAGGATGCTTGTGTGTGAAGTCATGCCAGCTGGTAGTTTTCTACCAGCAAAGTGTGAAGAAAAGTCTTCCAAAGAAGAGATGATCAACTGAGAGTTTCAGACGCATGGTGCAGAATGAGTGGGCCAGAGGCCGTTTGGATGGCCACAAGTGTAGCCACAAGAATGGCATGAATTGGACAGAGTAGTCATGTGTCCTGCACCTCCCCTAGAAGATCAGAAATAAATCAGGCAAATTATGGGGTTATCAAGAAACCAGGCCAAATTCCAAGGAATACACACAGTTAAAAATCTCAGCAATAGTGGAGAAGGTACCTTAACTATCCTTCTCCTGAAATCAGATTGATGACTACCTTAATTACCATCATAGAACTTTCACCCAGTAACTGATGGAAGCAGATGCAGAGATCCACAGCTAAGCATTGGGCCAAACTTCTGGAGTCCAGTAATAGAGAGAGAGGAGCGATAATATGAGCAAAGGGGCCAAGACCATGATGGAGATACCCACAGAAACAGCTGACCTGAGTAAGTGGAAGCTCACTGACTCTGGACTGACAGCTGGGGAACCTGCATAAGACCAAACTAGTTGTGTAGCTTGGGTTTGTTTGGGGACAGTTTGTGGGACCCACTAGCAGTGGAACCAGTATTTATCCCCGGTTCATGAGCTGACTCTTTAGAACCTGTTCTCCATGGAGGGATACCCTGCTCAGTCTAGATACAGGGGGAGGGCCTTGGTCCTACCTCAATTGATGTGACAGACTTTGTTGACTCCTCATAGGAGGCCTTACCCTCTCTGAGAAGTGGATGGGGGTGGGGGTAGCAGAAGGATGGGAAGGAAAGGGAACTGGGATTGG